>NC_092281.1:15292218-15294718 GCF_036320965.1 Panulirus ornatus
CCCCGGATCCTCAAGCTCCCATGCAAAATTAATCTTAAATCCGTTTGATAATTCAGGTCGACTCAATGGCCACATCTACTGTTCGTTCGCCAGCAATACTTTCCTCTCTCTCTCTCTCTCTCTCTCTCTCTCTCTCTCTCTCTCTCTCTCTCTCTCTCTCTCTCTCTCTCTCTCTCTCTCTTCCTCATGTGGTTCCTGTAACGACTTTTAATCATGTAAATCATGAGGATGACGCCAGAGTTACGGGAGAGGTTGTTGCTGGGCCAGGGGCGAGGAAGGGCCCGGCTAGCCAGCACCTCACGGTCGGCCACTTCAGCCAATGATGGATTCAATGAGCAACTGTCTTGGTCAGTTCACGTATACCCCCGGTAGATGGCGTGTTTATAGGCCGGATTCAATCCCCTTAGTGATGTTTCTCTCTTTCTATATCTAGTTTCTACATTTCCTCTCTCTCTCTCTCTCTCTCTCTCTCTCTCTCTCTCTCTCTCTCTCTCTCTCTCTCTCTCTCTCTCTCTCTCTCTCTCCTCGCAGCAAAAACAGTCTCCCAATACCAGCGCATATATTACTGTAGCCATGTCATTAAGTTCAATCTACCACGCACTAGTTACAGAGTGGCATGTACTTGTGCCTGGCGACGAGAGAGAGAGAGAGAGAGAGAGAGAGAGAGAGAGAGAGAGAGAGAGAGAGAGAGAGAGAGAGAGAGGTCGTGGCTGCAGCACACAATAACATTTCCCAGTGTCGGCGGAGGGTGTATATCCTGGTCCAGTGTCAACCCATCAAATATTCACAAGTTTCATTTACTCAGGTCACCTCTGCACCAGCTCTTGGGGGTCTCTCTCTGCCAGCCGCTCTGGTATTTCTTTCGTATCACTTGACGGCTACGTCTGAGGTGCATTTGTGGTGGTGGTGGTGGTTATTATGACCCCAACGTAGCGACGGTAGTGGTTATCACGTGACCTGTATGACCTCCAATAGCCCCAGCAGGTCCCATCTCTGTGTGTGGTGGTGATGTGATGTGTGTGTGTCAGTCTTGTGAGAGACGGGTGCATGCATGACAGCTAAGGAGCAAGCGGTCAGTGTCTTAAGGATGGAAGTTGCATCGTGGACATGAGAAGTCTATAAAGAGAAGTCTATAAAGTACATTATACTGTGACTGAGTCGTACATAATGCAGGAGAGATAGGTGATGTCCCCAATGAAGAAGACAAGAAAGTGTAACACGAGCATGTCTGGGGATTGTGATTGTAGATGTGTGTATGTTTGATGGAGTGGAGTTTACGACTGGGATGGGAGGACGATCGTTTGGTGCTGGTCGACGCATTACCATGTATATATATATATATATATATATATATATATATATATATATATATATATATATATATATATATATATATATATATATATATATATATATTTTCTTTCTTTTCTTTTAAACTATTTGCCATTTCCCGCGTTAGCAAGGTAGCGTTAAGAACAGAGGACTGGGCCTCTGAGGGAATATCCTCACCTGGCCTCGTTCTCTGTTCCTTCTTTTGGAAAATTAAAAAAAAAAAAAATATATATATATATATATATATATATATATATATATATATATATATATATATTGTCGGTGTTGTGCTTGTTGGGAAGGGGCATCTGTAGGTGAAGGGAGGAATAGGGGAAATATTTTCCATCTACTTGGAGAGAAGGTGGTTGGTTACGCGGGAGTTTGGGTGTGAGGGAGCTATTAATGTTGCAGAGAAGATGAGCGTCAGGCATACTGAAATGACACTGAACTGGAGGTATCTTCATTCCGTTGTGTAGATGTTGAATGTTTGTAGCTGCTGGAGCACCGGTGATTACCCTGAGAGCCTATTTATCTATCTATCACTCTATCTATCAATCTATCTATCTATCTATCTATCTATCTATATATATATATATATATACATATAACTCATAGTAATCATGCCGTGTTCATGTAGGAGGGAACCCAGCCATACCGTGGCCTGACGCCCAAATAGCAACCAGTTCAGTGTAGTCCGTCTGTGTCTCTGTGATGACCCCCACACTTAACCTAATTGTTCACACAAAATAATGACTTCATCAATGTCACATTTACATCATAAACTATTCGGCAGCAAATTGAATTTGAAGTAACACCAGCAGAGAATGACTGAAATATAAAAACGTTTTAGCTAATTAGTAAAGGCAATTGTCAGACCCAGCGACTCACATATTATGCAAAACAGATTCATAATAGACTCTAATATACTATTTAACCTTCGTGTCTTTATTAATATCTTCACGTTATGGTGAGGATTACCCAGCCAAGAGCTGACCAGGCAACCCACCACGTCAAGCAGTTCTACCACACGGCTGCCACGGTGTTTGGCCCATCGACTTATACATGTATATATGTATATATGTATGTACATGCATATATGTATGCACGTATGTATGTGGGGAAATACTGTGGTAACTTATGATAGGCGAGTCTTGTGAGGAGTTGATGA
>NC_092281.1:15599718-15719718 GCF_036320965.1 Panulirus ornatus
AAGATTAGTAGGTTTAACAGTACAAAGAGACAGATTGTTAGGGGTGTGAGTGTTTGAATGAGGAAAACTTGCAAGGAAATGTTGTGTTTTAGATACCTGAAAATGGATATGAATGTAAATTGAACCATGAATCAGAGGTGAGTCATAGGATGGGTGAGGTAGCAAAGGTTTTGGGAGCATTGAGAAATGTGTGGAAAGAGATGTCACTATATGGGAGGGAGAAAATGGATGTGTTTGAAGGTATATTAGTCCCGACATTGTTTTGTGGTTGCAAGGCATGGCTTATAGATGTAAATGTTTAGAAGACGATGAATGTGTCAGAAGTAAAATTTTTGAAGGAAATATTTTGTGTGAGGGGGTTTGATTGAATAAATTGTGTTAAGGTAAGAGAGAGGTGTGGTAATAAGAAGAGTATGGTTTGAGAGAGTTGAGGAGGGTGTGCTGAGAATGAATGAGGAGAGGTTGACAGAGAGGATATATTTATCAGAAGTGGAGCGGACAAGGAGAAGGGGGAACCAAACTGGAGATGGATGGTTTGAGTGTATAAGATTTTGAGTGCTTGGGACCTGAACACTTAGGAGGGAGAAAGTCATGCACAGGATCGAGTGAAGTGAAGTAATAGAAACTGGGGGCAATGTGCTGTCAATGGACTGATCCAGGGCATATGAAGCAGCTGGGGGAAACTGTGCGACCTAGTTTTGGATAGGGGGCTGTAGTTTTGGTGCATTACACATAACAGCAAGAGGTTGGATGTGAGGAAATTATTTGTTTTTTCCGTTGCCTCACTTATTCTAACTTTTCTTAATCTTTATTAGGTTGAAGATGAAATCTTAAATACTACAGTAAAAGGTTTATCTCTGATTGATATGGAGTTTAAGTAGCATCATTAGAAAGGAAAATGACAATAGGAGTGATGAACTTGCAAAAAGGGAATGTAAACTAAATTTCCTTGTGAAATTCAAAATTACCGAAGAGATAATAAAAGAGGAAAAAGGTGTGCCTCTGCACAAGTTCGGTGGTTTAGGAGGGTAGATGTAAGGATTGTACGACTTCATACATGAGACTTGAAATTACTTTCTTCTGTTTTATTTTCAGATGAATTATCACTTATGCTAAGTAGTCCAAATCCATTAGTATATCAGTGTGCCCTTGATGCATTCGTTGCATTTGGTCAACACACAGCGCATGAAGAAGTGAGTATTTATTGAATTACCATATAGTACTTCTCGTGTGTACTCTGATCCACACATCCCCTACCACTTCTGAAACCATACTGCTTCTCCCCTATCTGATGCTCTGTACATGCCTTCACCTTCTCAGTCAGTGCTCTCCTATACAACTCACCAGGTATATTCAACAAACTTTAACTTATATAGTTTGAACACATCTTTATCACCCTTGTCTTTATACAATTGCACTATACATGCATTTTGCCAATCCCTAAGCACCTCACCATAATTCATACATACATTGAACATCCGTACCAACCAATCTACAACACAGTCACCTCCTTTCTTAAGAAGTTCAACTGCAATACCAACCACTGCCTTACCACATTTCATCTTATGCAAGGCTTTTCACCACTGCTTCTCTTTTCACCAAACCCCTCTTGAAAACTCTCCTTCTCACTCTATTTTTCTTATGTAACTTAAAAAATCAAATGATTTTAATTAAGACATGTTTTGCTGGTGTAAGAAATGTTCATTGATTGTGTAAATGTCTCATGGAATGTATGGCATTTATATTTCAGGTTTTATCAGTGTGTCTTGAGAGATGTGAAGAGGGATTGCAGGAGAGAGTGACCAACTATTTGCAGCAGGAACCACATGTATTATTATATGGTCAGTCAAGGAACATACTTCTTCAGAATCAAAATATCACATGTTCTTTCAGTTATAAACCAAAATTGCAAAAAGATTTTAAGCCAATTGAAGACCTTATTTCTCCAAACAATAAATGTCATGACATGCTTGTTGAGAAGGAGAGACCATCTAAAAGATGTAGAGAGGATGAAGATTCATCCCCAGAAAAACCAACCAACATCAAAAGTCTTTTGGATTCTCTATATGACTCTTTTGGTGTAATGAAAAAAATTAAAGATTGTAATATAATGATGGAAGAAACAGAGATAGACAGAGTTAAAGATCTCTTACAGGAAATGGTATGTACATGGGAAATGAAGGCTAAATAGTGATTTATGGACTGAACTAAGATTAATTCTTGTGTTTACATTAATGGGAAATTTTTGTACAGGTTTACCTTATTTCCAGTATGGTCCCAAAGACGTCCTCTTTAGATCAATAAATTACTTGGATTATTGAAGAATAATCCCATGGCTAGCATTTACATTAATGGGAAATTTTTGTACAGGTTACCCTTATTTCCAGTATGGTCCCAAAGACGTCCTCTTTAGATCAATAAATTACTTGGATTATTGAAGAATAATCCCATGGCTAACATTTGCTTTTTATACTCCTTCAATTTACTGATGCGGTGATCTTGGAAAGTATCTATGCCGATTTTTTCCTTTCTTTTTTATACTTGTTCGCTGTCGTCCACGCTGGTGAAAAAGTGCCATGAACAGATGAAGAAAGGTTTCATTTGCCTGCATCCATTCTTTAGTTGTCATGTTTAATGCAGTGAAACCACAGCTCCCTATCCACAACTAGGCTCCATGGACCTTTTGTGTGGTTTCTCTCTTCTGCCTCACACACCATAGTTCAGTCTATTGACGGTACTTCACCCTCTGTATAACACATTGCTTCATTTCATTCTATCCCATGCATGCCTTTCACCCTCCAGAATGTTCAGGTCCCAAGCACTCAAATTTTTTTTTTTTTCAATCCTTCCATCTCCAATTTGGTCTTCCATTTCTCTTTGTCCTATCCATTTCCAGTGTGTATATCATCTTTGTTAACCTCTCCTCACTCATTATCTCCACATGCCCAAACCATTTCAGCACACTGTCTTCAACTCTGAATCACACTCTTCCTATTACCTCAACTTTCTCTTACACTTTTCGTACTTGATAAAGCTACCTCACACCACATAATAACCTATTATTATTATTTTTTTTTTTATTATACTTTGTCGCTGTCTCCCGCGTTTGCGAGGTAGCGCAAGGAAACAGACGAAAGAAATGGCCCAACCCCCCCCCATACACATGTATATACATACGTCCACACACGCAAATATACACACCTACACAGCTTTCCATGGTTTACCCCAGACGCTTCACATGCCTTAATTCAATCCACTGACAGCACGTCAACCCCGGTATACCACATCGATCCAATTCACTCTATTCCTTGCCCTCCTTTCACCCTCCTGCATGTTCAGGCCCCGATCACACAAAATCTTTTTCACTCCATCTTTCCACCTCCAATTTGGTCTCCCTCTTCTCCTCGTTCCCTCCACCTCCGACACATATATCCTCTTGGTCAATCTTTCCTCACACATTCTCTCCATGTGCCCAAACCACTTCAAAACACCCTCTTCTGCCCTCTCAACCACGCTCTTTTTATTTCCACACATCTCTCTTACCCTTACGTTACTCACTCGATCAAACCACCTCACACCACACATTGTCCTCAAACATCTCATTTCCAGCACATCCATCCTCCTGCACACAACTCTATCCGTAGCCCACGCCTCGCAACCATACAACATTGTTGGAACCACTATTCCTTCAAACATACCCATTTTTGCTTTCCGAGATAATGTTCTCGACTTCCACACATTCTTCAAGGCCCCCAGAATTTTCGCCCCCTCCCCCACCCTATGATCCACTTCTGCTTCCATGGTTCCATCCGCTGCCAGATCCACTCCCAGATATCTAAAACACTTCACTTCCTCCAGCTTTTCTCCATTCAAACTCACCTCCCAATTGACTTGACCCTCAACCCTACTGTACCTAATAACCTTGCTCTTATTCACATTTACTCTTAACTTTCTTCTTCCACACACTTTACCAAACTCAGTCACCAGCTTCTGCAGTTTCTCACATGAATCAGCCACCAGCGCTGTATCATCAGCGAACAACAACTGACTCACTTCCCAAGCTCTCTCATCCCCAACATACTTGCCCCTCTTTCCAAAACTCTTGCATTTACCTCCCTAACAACCCCATCCATAAACAAATTAAACAACCATGGAGACATCACACACCCCTGCCACAAACCTACATTCACTGAGAACCAATCACTTTCCTCTCTTCCTACATGTACACATGCCTTACATCCTCGATAAAAACTTTTCACTGCTTCTAACAACTTTCCTCCCACACCATATATTCTTCATACCTTCCACAGAGCATAAAACATATAATTTCCAGCTTGCCCACCCTCCACTGCACATTCTCATGCCTCACATCCATACAAAATCATTGAGACTACTATATCTTCAAATATGCCCATTTTCACCCTCCTATATAACAACCTCTTTTTCTTCACATTCCTTAATGCTCCAGAACCTTTATTCCCTCACCCAACCTATGACAATTTTGCTTCCATGGTTCCATATGCTACCATGTCTACTCTTAGGTATCAAAAGCACTCTGTTTCCTCCTAATTTTACTCCATTCAGACTGCCATCCCAACTCAGACACCAACTTCTGCAGTTTCTCTTTCAAATCTGCCCCCTGTGCTGTTATCAGCAAACAAATGACTCACATCCCAGGACCTCTCACCCCATCCAGACTGCATACTTGCCCTTCTCTACAAGACCCTTGCATTTACTTCCTTCACCATTCCATCCATAAACAAATTAAACAGCCATAGTGACATCAAACACCACTGACACACTCACCTTCACAAAGCAGTGCAAGAGAAGAGTCACTGGCTACCTAGCAACCAAAAACACTCAACACCTATACAAAGAAACTAGGATCCTCCCAGTAGAGTCCCACCTTAACATGTTTGGCATTCTACTCTATGCAACAGCACTAGATCCCTCCCACCCAAACTACACAACTAACCACTAACCCCCAAATAGAAATAAAAAGCTTACCCTTGCCTTGCACAAGTATCCTGTACTCACAGATCCCATCACCCTCAACAAATATATCACTGACAAAACTTGTGACACTGAAATAACTTGACAATCACAAAACACATGACCTCCCAACTCAGTCTTAAACTCCAACCCACCTGATGTACATCAGTCAGAAACTACACTCCCCAGACAAAAAGGAGTTGCACTCTACTTATGCTCTGGACGTCACCCATCACTACAACAGTACATGTATCATTATATCCCTAGATCCTTCATGCTCATGATGCAACAACCATAAAGAAGACACCAAGCACTCACTTCCTGATTGCTCTGCACTTGGATGTGCACACAACATCAAAATACTTTTTAACCTTTGGTCCCAACTGATGGATGGGGCCAGCTTCTTGAATGCTGCAGGAGCCTGACAAAAGGGACTCCCAGGGAAGTAAGTATATTATAAGGTGTTACTAGACTGCCTTCATGAGGTTACACTGTAATTGAAAAATTCTATTTGATAAATTGTAAATTGGGATTACGGTCTTGTCAGGACTGAACTGCAGAAGACTCTTGAAAATTGGTCCTAAGGTGAGTATACAAATTTATATAAAATGATGATTGTGAGTGTCAGTTTTTCGTCTGTATGACAGCCATAACTCTAAGAGGAAATAACCTTAATTGAAATTTTGCACACATATGTGGATCCTAAAGGCATGCACCATGGTATAATTACTTATCTTTCCTGTGTGCTAGTGTCTTTGCAAAAAACACGGAAAGCAAGTGGTTCTTTTTTTTCTAGAATAGAATTTACTGACAGATAGAAAGAGACGCAGACCAAGTGAATATTTTTCCTCTGAAGCTCAGTCATCTGTTCGTGACGCTACCTCGCTGACACAGGAAATGGCAATATATGTTTAATCTGTTTATGGATGGGGTTGTTAGGGAGGTGAATGTGAGAGTTTTGGAAAGAGGGGCAAGTATGCAGTCTGTTGTGAATGAGAGAGCTTGGTAAGTGAGTCAGTTGTTGTTCGCTGATGATACAGCGCTGGTGGCTGATTTGGGTGAGAAACTGCAGAAGCTGGTGATTGAGTTTGGTAAACTGTGTGAAAGAAGAAAGCTGAGAGTAAATGTGAATAAGAGCAAGGTTATTAGGTACAGTAGGGTTGAGGGACAAGTGAGCTGGGAGGTAAGTTTGAATGGAGAAAAACTGGAGGAAGTGAAGTGTTTTAGATATCTGGGAGTGGATTTGGCAGCAGATGGAACCATGGAAGCGGGAGTGAATCATAGGGTGGGGAAGGGGGCGAAAGTTCTGGGAGTGTTGAAAAATGTGTGGAAGTCGAGAACGTCATCTTGGAAAGCAAAAATGGGTACGTTTGAAGGAATAATGGTTCCAACAATGCTGTATGGTTGCAAGGCATGGTCTATAGACAGAGTTGTGCGGAGGAGGGTGAATGTGCTTGAAATGAGATGTTTGAGGACAATGTGTGGTGTGAGGTGGTTTGATTGAATAAGTAATGAAAGGGTAAGAGAGATGTGTGGTAATAAAAAGAGTGCAGAAGAGGGTGTTTTGAAATGGTTTGATCACATGGAGAGAATGAGTGCGGAAAGATTGACCAAGAGGATATATGTGTCAGAGGTGGAGGGAACGAGGAGAAGTGGGAGACCAAATTGGAGATGGAAAGATGGAGTGAAAAAGATTTTGAGTGATCGGGGCCTGAACATGCAGGAGGGTGAAAGGCGTGCAAGGAATAGAGTGAATTGGAACGATGTGGTATACCGGGGGTCGACGTGCTGTCAATGGATTGAACCAGGGCATGTGAAGCGTCTGGGGTAAACCATGGAAAGTTGTGTGGGGCCTGGATGTGGAAAGGGAGCTGTGGTTTCGGTGCATTATTACATGACAGGTAGAGACTGAGTGTGAACGAATGGGGCCTTTGTTGTCTTTTCCTAGCGCTACCTCGCACACATGAGGGGGGAGAGGGTTGTTATTCCATGTGTGGCGAGGTGGCGATGGGAATGAATAAAGGCAGTGTGAATTGTGTGCATGTGTATATATGTATGTGTCTGTGTGTGTATATATATGTGTACATTGAGATGTATAGGTATGTATATTTGCGTGTGTGGACGTGCATGTATATACATGTGTATGTGGGTGGGTTGGGCCATTCCTTCGTCTGTTTCCTTGCGTTACCTCGCTAACGCGGGAGACAGCAACAAAGCAAAATAAATGAAATAAATATATAAATAAATAAATAAATATATATATATATATATATATATATATATATATATATATATATATATATATATATATATATATATATGTGTGTGTGTGTGTGTGCGTGTGTATGTATATAATACTGAGGTATATGACTTTAAAGGAAGGTCAAAGTACTTCATATATTAAGCATACAATATGCACAGATCCACTTTCAATGACACTAAGAACACATGTACCACTTAATCACGACCATGGAATCAATCACAAAGGTGTGGCCGTTAACTATTAGTAGTAGAAGTAGTATCATTATCATTATTATTATTACTATCAGTATTAATATCAGTATTTTTATCATTATTATTGATATAAAAAAAAAATAGTTTCTCCTTCGCGAGAACAGGTGGCAGCACTGGTTGCAACAACAATGAGCTAAGGTGAACGTGTTCCTGTGGCTCTTCCATTCGCAGTGCACGTGTTAAAACATTTGCATACTTAGAGATATGTAACTTGATGTGAACGCAATACAGTTGTGAAAGATACGAGCAAGAAGTGAGTTTGGGTAAACTGCTCATGAAAAACCAGCATTAGCCTTCGTGTTATTCATGATTTGAAGGTTTGTATGCAATAGTTGTAGATATATTTTGATTTTTTTTTTTTTTTGTATCGATGTAGATAAATGATGTGGGCCTTATAACTTGCAATACCACTTGTTCTAGGAGTCAAACACGCCACTGAATCACTCGCGAAAAATGATAAATTTTGTATTTGTGTCAAGTAATAAGTAGAAAGTTGGAAAGGACTGTTAAACCTAACACAGAATGTGGTGATAAAGTTCCTGTTTACAGACACCACAACAATATCTTTTGGATTTAGATGAAATGCATATTAGTGAGCCCTATATAGTAGGGGAAGTGATTCAGACCAGGATAACGTTGGATTGGAACATGATTGAACACATTATTGAATATGACATATAGAATATGACAGTAGGGAGGTTTGTGATGATTTGGGAAGATGTACGTTAATGTTAAGGAAAGCACTTTCAGAGATCATCAGTTTTTTTTTAAAGGAGATGCACGTTAATGTTAAGGAAAGCACTTTCAGAGATCATCAGTTTTTTTTTAAATGCTTAACTTTTCCTGACGACCTAACCTTACTGTGTTTATGTTGCCACTTTTAAGGAGAAAAAAAAAATTAGTTAAATGTTTGCCTTCAGCGTATGGGAAGTTTGTTCACTCCTACCACATGCATTCATTATGGTAGGAGGAAGATGAAGGCAATGACTTTGGTATCATATTTTTCCTCTGTCATACAAAAAAATGAAGATAAAATCATATCTTGGCCCCTGGCTGAAGTTAGGGGAGCTTTACCTAGGTTTTTATTGATTTTTACATGTTTCAGTTTTATGTCATTTCACTAGTCAAGTCAGACAGTGTCAAACAAGACATTATTAAGAAAAATGTAAGACCATTCATATGGAGTAAGTTAGGTACTGATGACTTTGATATGTTTTTAGTTTTGCTTTGGTGCTCATAATAGTAGCCATGCAGTCATGAAGTTGTAATTTTGTATTTGGCACAATTATATTTTTGTCCATTAGTGTAATAGATGATGGATACTTTTCATTTTATATGAATAAGAGGACTACAATGGAAAATGTGCTTTTCATTACCTCATTATAGACTGATTGTAGCATTATCTGAAACTTCTGTTTGATATTGTATTTTTTTATATTTTGTATGGTGCCAATACATGAAAAAAAAGATACATTAGGTTCTCAGTGTAGTGTTTTGCTCATTGTGTGGTTAGTGGGGTTGCAAAGCTGATAACGCAAAATTCGTATTCAGTATTTATCTCTAAGTATTGTAAATTTCAGAATGTCTGTAACTACAAAAAAGAAGCATGTAGAACGTGAATTATGGGAAGATTTCAGTCTTCCAGAAGAACACCAGTCTATTGTGAGAGTTGTCAGACCTCGAGGCAATAACCTACATCAGGTAGGTGCGATAATTGTGACATATTTTCTAGCAATTTTTTGTTTCTTTAGTGACCAACATAGTACATGCAAAACATGCCCTAATTAAGGACAACTGGGATAAAAGAGGAATGTGAAAGAAATAGAAATCAAGCAGAGTCTACAGGTGTTTATAGACCTGACTCTACAAGCACAAACTCATTCTCATATTGGTTTTTTAACATTAGATTGCATAGATGATAGAGAACACTCTGGTACAAGGACTGTCTTTCAAATTCAGGAAAGTCTTTGTTAATAGCCAATGTATTTTTTTAATGACACATAGGTGTTATAATATTTGATTATGGTTTCCAATGTCTCATAATTTGATTGAATATTGATTACTGTTTTTGTAGTTTTATCACGCTCATACCATTTGACCATGTCATCATTCATTGTTTTAGCATTTTACATAAGAGTTGAGCAGTTGTTCATGTACACCTTCTCATCCAAAGTATTTGCTCGCCCAAAAGTTACATTTGCATGTTAGATAAATGTGAAATGAATTCTCCGTCATTAAGTCTTACTTTGCTCATTTTTGATAAATCATATAGAGATCAACTTGATATTGTGTCTTTTGATGACTTGATTTTGGACAATACATGAATCCACGAATGATTTTTCAGGTGAGGAGTTGCTGCATTCTGTTCACGTTCAGTATTGCTCTTGGTTGCACCTTAACACCAGCTATTCATATGTTGGGTATTTCTTTAATAGCCTATTTCTGCTCTTGGAGATTTCTTTGGCAGGTTTTATTCATCATAGGCCATTGTCTTGTTTTCTTTGTCTTTTTTGAGTGCTTTAGTGAGGGTTGAATCTTGTCAACTTTCAACCCATGTAAACCCTGATTTACTTGTCCCAGAATACTTTACAGTGACACTTCCATTAACCAATCTATATGTTATTAGCCTTTTCACTGTTTCCTGCATAAAAGATCTTTCAGTATCTGTTACTGAAGCCATATCCAATTAAAAAAGAGTAATGTATGTATGGAGAATTTTATGTTTAGCATGGTCTTTTTAGATTTTCCAAGCTTTTTGGTATCGTAGGTTGGCAACCACTCTTAGGACATTTACTAAAGATTGTTGTAAATAGGCCCAATCATTGCAAATTATTGAATTAATCATATATAATGTATTTTGTTATTTTCATTTTGTTTGGTATTATTTATTGTATTAAAGCACTCGTTTTGTGCATCCCACCATTTAACGTTTCTGTAGAAATCAGTTTACTTTCAATAATCATGGCATTTCATGGGTAGTATGTAGATAGTAGGAAGCCTCTGACCTGGGAGGTATATTACTGGTACCACCTGCCTGTGATCTGGAGGATCATTGACACCTACACAGTGAGCTAGCACTTCATTGGTTAAGTTGCGCTCCTTTTACCCAGGTAGCTTGTCTTTTCTTTCTGCCTCACCCACACATGAGCTACTTTCATTCTGTCCATTAACATACAATCTCTCCATGTTACACATAACACTTGACAAACACTTAACTCTTTCCTCCTAACTCTGGATTTTTCAGCAGTGAGTAGGAATAGTAGATAGAAGTAGTATATAGAAACATCAGACAGGAGCTTTCAGTAGAAACATAGGTAGAAGTAGTAGGTAGGAACATTTACCTTGGAGTGTTAGGTAGAAATAGTAGTCTGGAACATTAGGTTGACACATTAGGTAATATTAGTTGGTGGAACAATAGATAGAAGCCTATGAAAACTCTGCGATAGAGTTGCCCTCTGCCAGCAGCCTGCTAAGGGTGAAGCACAAAAAGTTTAGAAACAGAGCTCACCGGTTATGGAGACTTTTGCCGTGGCCACCCCATTGAAGGAGTTCTCTAAGGGAACAGACATCAGAGGTTTAGATAGATGGAAAGCCATGGCATTTAATGATTTTTCTGTTACTTATTTAATTTCTTGTCGTGGTCATACCTTCCTTTTATTTTATGATCTTTTGAAACTTTCATTGAAAGCTGTGCCTATGTAGACAGTCTCTTGTAAATATTTTTTTTCCTCACATAATTGCCAAGCTCACCTTCATTTTCTGGAACAGGAAATGAAAAGTCTCATTTGCATACATCCCATCACTAGCTATTATGTTTTATATACTGAAACTTGTCCACTATCAGCAACCAATCCATAAAGTTTACCTTTGCTTGATATGCTTTGGTTCATCACTAAATAGCATATTACCCCTATATACCACTTTCCTCCTGTTCTTTCTATCCATGCATGTCTCATTTCCTACTTGCATATTCAAGCCCAGAAGCCAAGTTTATATGCCTGAACCACCACCTAATGTGGCATTTCTTCTCAGTTGTTTCCCTATTGGGGAGGTGCCTTTTGCTATACTATCCTTTCTTTCTCAGATCTATTACTTGTCATTCCCACATACCCCCTCGCCCTTCAACTTTGTTTAACTCATAGCCAGAACATTCAAGTTTCTCTCAGCATGCATTGCACCAATTTCTCCCATGTTTTCTCCTTGGTTACAAACACATGCATTCAGACAACCTGACATGAATCTTTGTGGAAGTTTTCTTGCTTCTTTCCATTCCTTGTTCCTCCTTGCAGAAAGTGATAATACGTGAAAGGAAGATTTTCATTTTACTTCTCCAGTTCCTCAAAGTCATCTACAGATTTGTGAGCCTGAGTCTTTGAGGGGAACTTCTTGAGTGGTTCCTTCCTTTATTCCTTTTTGTAGAAAGTGATAATTTGGGATAGGTGGATTTCTATTCTCCTGCTCCTAACAGTTATTATCTAAAGACTCCTCAGCCTGAGCTATTGAGGAAAACTTCCTGTTTTGTTCTTTCCTTTTGTTCCTTGAATTTCTGATTTCATGCTCCTGCTTCTCTTAATTATCATCAGTAGGCAGAAGATGCATCGGTAGTAGTTTTTCAACCCTGTTTGTGCAATGTATCTCATGTGATGCATTTTAGATGATCAGTTTATGATTCTTTTCCTCTTCCCTGATTGACTGAAGGTGCAGAAGCTTTGAAGGAAGATTGACTGAAGGTGCAGAAGCTTTTAAGGAAGAGGTGTATAGGATGATTGTGGATGAGAAATATAAGTGATCTTAGAATGTTTAAGGTAGGCTAAGCTCAGCTATGATGTTCAGTAGGTTAGATGTGCAATACTAAATGTATTTTCGACAAGGAATTTTCTACTTATGCCTCTCTCTCCAAAACTCTTGCATTCACCTCCCTAACAACCCCATCCATAAACAAATTAACCATGGAGACATCATGCACCCCTGCTGCAAACCGACATTCACTGGGAACCAATCACTTTCCTCTCTTCCTACTCATACAAATGCTTTACATCCTTAATAAAAATGTTTCACTGCTTCTAGCAACTTACCTCCCACACCATATACTCTTAATACCTTCCACAGAGCATCTTTATCAACTCTTATGTGCCTTCTCCAGATGCATAAATGCTACATACAAAATCATCTGTTTTTCTAAGTATTTCTCTCATACATTCTTCAAAGCATACACCTGATCCACACATCCTCTACCACTTCTGAAACCACACTGCCCTTCCCCAATCTGATGCTCTGTGCATGCCTTTACCCTTTCAATCAATACTCTCCCATACAATTTCCCACGAATACTCAACAGACTTATATCTCTATAATTTGAACACTCGCCTTTATCCCCTTTGTACAGTGGCACTATGCATGCATTCTGCCAATCCTCAGGCACTTCACCATGAACCATATATATATATATATATATATACCTCGCAAACGCGGGAGACAGCGACAAAGCAAAAAAAAATATATATATATATATATATATATATATATATATATATATATATATATATATATATATATCCCTACTAACCAATGGGGAAACGAAATACGATGAGTTCCCAAGTGCACTTTCATGTAATGATCGCATTACCAGGGGAGATTAAAGAAAGAAATATAACATTTGACATACAAGGAAGAAATGTACCTAGGATGCCGTTTGTTAGACAAGTCACTTGTTAACCAAATTGCATCCTAGCTATGTCTTTTCTTTGTATATCAACTGACTGTTATATTTCTTTCTTGATGTAAGTATTACATGGAAGTGCACTTGGGAACTTATCATGTTTCATTCCCCATGAATTAGAGGGAATTTTCTTGACCACGCTGTCAATGGATTGAACCAGGGCATGTGAAGCATCTGGGGTAAACCATGGAAAGGTCTGTGGGGCCTGGATGTGGAAAGGGAGCTGTGGTTTCAGTGCATTACACATGACAGCTTGAGCCTGTGTGAATGAATGGCCTTTTTTGTCTTCCTGGTGTTACCTCTCTGGAGGGGGTAGGGGGAATGCTATTTCATGTGTGGCAGGATGGTGAGAGGAATGGATGAAGGCAGCAAGTATGAATATGTACACGTGTATATATGTATATGTGCTTGTATGGACATTTATGTATATACATGTGTATGTGGGTGGGTTGGGCCATTCCTTGTCTGTTTCCTTGCACTATCTTGCTGATGTGGGAGATGGCGATTAAGTATAATAATAATAATAATGCCCATGTATTCCCTGCGTATCGTAGAAGGCAACTAAAAGGTGAGGGAGCAGGTGGCTGGAAATCCTCCCCTCTCATTTTTTTTTTAATTTTCCAAAAGAAGGAACAGAGAATGGGGGTCAGGTGAGGATATTCCCTCAAAGGCCCAGTCCTCTGTTCTTAATGCAACCTTCCTAACATAGGAAATGGCGAGTAGTATGAAAGAAAAAAAGATATATATATATATATATATATATATATATATTTTTTTTTTTTTTCATACTATTCGCTATTTCCCGCATTAGCGAGGTAGCGTTAAGAACAGAGGACTGGGCCTTTGAGGGAACATCCTCACTTGGCCCCCTTCTCTCTTCCTTCTTTTGGAAAATGAAAAACGAGAGGGGAGGATTTCCAGCCCCCCGCTCCCTTCCCTTTTAGTCGCCTTCTACGACACGCAGGGAATACGTGGGAAGAATTCTTTCTCCCCTATCCCCAGGGATAATATATATATATTTTTTTTTTTATATATATAAAAAAAAATATATATATATATATATATATATATATATATATATATTTTTTTTTTCTTTTTTTTTGCCGCTGTCTCCCGCGTTTGCGAGGTAGCGCAAGGAAACATACGAAAGAAATGGCCCAACCCACCCCCATACACATGTATATACATACGTCCACACACGCAAATATACATACCTACACAGCTTTCCATGGTTTACCCCAGACGCTTCACATGCCCTGATTCAATCCACTGACAGCACGTCAACCCCGGTATACCACATCGATCCAATTCACTCTATTCCTTGCCCTCCTTTCACCCTCCTGCATGTTCAGGCCCCGATCACACAAAATCTTTTTCACTCCATCTTTCCACCTCCAATTTGGTCTCCCACTTCTCCTCGTTCCCTCCACCTCCGACACATATATCCTCTTGGTCAATCTTTCCTCACTCATTCTCTCTGTGTGCCCAAACCATTTCAAAACACCCTCTTCTGCTCTCTCAACCATGCTCTTTTTATTTCCACACATCTCTCTTACCATTACGTTACTTACTCGATCAAACCACCTCACACCACACATTGTCCTCAAACATCTCATTTCCAGCACATCCATCCTCCTGCGCACAACTCTATCCATAGCCCACGCCTCGCAACCATACAACATTGTTGGAACCACTATTCCTTCAAACATACCCATTTTTGCTTTCCGAGATAATGTTCTCGACTTCCACACATTCTTCAAGGCTCCCAGGATTTTCACCCCCTCCCCCACCCTATGATCCACTTCCGCTTCCATGGTTCCATCCGCTGCCAGATCCACTCCCAGATATCTAAAACACTTAACTTCCTCCAGTTTTTCTCCATATTCAAACTTACCTCCCAATTGACTTGACCCTCAACCCTACTGTACCTAATTACCTTGCTCTTATTCACATTTACTCTTAACTTTCTTTCACACACTTTACCAAACTCAGTCACCAGCTTCTGCAGTTTCTCACATGAATCAGCCACCAGCGCTGTATCATCAGCGAACAACAAGGGAGCATTCACCTCCCTAACAACCCCATCCATAAACAAATTAAACAACCATGGAGACATCACACACCCCTGCCGCAAACCTACATTCACTGAGAACCAATCACTTTCCTCTCTTCCTACACGTACACATGCCTTACATCCTCGATAAAAACTTTTCACTGCTTCTAACAACTTGCCTCCCACACCATATATTCTTAATACCTTCCGCAGAGCATCTCTATCAACTCTATCATATGCCTTCTCCAGATCCATAAATGCTACATACAAATCCATTTGCTTTTCTAAGTATTTCTCACGTACATTCTTCAAAGCAAACACCTGAGCCACACATCCTCTACCACTTCTGAAACCACACTGCTCTTCCCCAATCTGATGCTCTGTACATGCCTTCACCCTCTCAATCAATACCCTCCCATATAATTTACCAGGAATACTCAACAAACTTATACCTCTGTAATTTGAGTACTCACTCTTATCCCCTTTGCCTTTGTACATATATATGTATGTATCCCTGGGGATAGGGGAGAAAGAATACTTCCCACGTATTCCCTGCGTGTCGTAGAAGGCGACTAAAAGGGGAGGGAGTGGGGGGCTGGAAATCCTCCCCTCTTTTTTTTTTTTTTTTTTAATTTTTAATTTTTCCAAAAGAAGGAACAGAGAAGGGGGCCAGGTGAGGATATTCCCTCAAAGGCCCAGTCCTCTATTCTTAACGCTACCTCGCTAATGCGGGAAATGGTGAATAGTTTGAAAGAAAGAAAAGATATATATATAAGAGAGAGAGAAAGAGCACTCATAGAAGCTTGTTACCACATCCAAGTAGGATATATGTTTCAGAAGTGGAGGGAAGAAGGAGAACAGGGATACCGAAATGGAGATGAAAGGATGGATTGAAAAAGATTTTGAGCATGCAGGAGGGTGACAGGTGTGCAGAGGATAGTGTGAATTGGAACTGTGGCATACTGTGGTCAGTAGGCTCTCAGTGGACTGAAACGAGGCCTGCGAATAGGGGGCTGTGATTTCAGTGCATTATTCATGATAGCTAGAGAATGGATGTGAGCAGATGAGGCCTTTCTTTATCTTTTCGTAGCACTACTTCACTGACACAGGAAAGGCAATCAAGTACATAAAAAAAAAATTAAGTACTTATTTAGGTGTCAGGGCTTTGCATTTACAACTTATGAGAAACTATTTGATTCTGAGGAAAGGCAAGGCTGTATGTGGACTGGTTTAAACAAAGGTAGCTCTGAATTAAAACATTTCCTCTGACATGGAAGAATACTTCATTAAGAGGGAAGTGAAATATATTTTCTCTTTATTGACAACAATCTCTTTGAATGATCTTGTGCCTCAACACAGCATTCCTCTCTCACTTTTGTTGTGATTCCTCAAAACCCCTCTACAGGCAGCCCCTCATGCTTTTTAATTTTGTTTTTAGTAGCATATTCCCTTTCATTGCTTAGAGTGAAAGGGAATAGTATAACTCATAGTATCAGCTGGTATGTAATCATTTTGAGTGTATTATCATTTTCACAGACACATACTTTCAGCAAGATTATCAAACCTTCCTCAGCCGTGCATGTTGTCATGTATGTTTCCAACGTGCAAATCTGTTTTTTTGGTCATTTCCTGTACTTCATTGTTTACAGTTAGTTTCATTTATGATGAATCAGTTATTGTCATAATACCTATGTATTGTTTTACATTTCCTGCAATATTTGTTTTTTATTCACATTCCATGCTCAGTAATTAGTATAGTAAATAAAGTACACTGAAATTCTGGCCATTTGACTTTTTTCCTTGTTTTTCAACAGGTTACAACAGCTGATGGAGAGGAGTTCTTGGCTTCCATGCCTCATAAATTCCGCAAACATGTTTGGATCAAACGAGGAGACTATGTGGTAACAGAAGCAATACCTGAAGGGAATAAAGTGCGTGCAGAAATTGTCCGTATTTTGTTGAAAGATCACATTCACTACATTATGCAAAATGATAAATGGCCCCCAGCTTTTACTCAGCGTAGTGAAGAAGAGGAAGAAGCTGTCAGTGATAGACTTGAAGATCTCAAAGTGAGGGAGGCAGGTGAAGCTGAGATAGAGAGTGATGAAGGTGATCTTTTGATGGAAAATCCAAATAGGCAAAGAATTTATGTTGAGGAATCTGACTCCAGTGAGTCCAGTGATGAGAGCTATGATGAAGACAGTCAAAATGAAAAAGACTAGGAAAGGATTTTAAGAAATACATAAAGAAATGTATGTGATAAATGTAAGCTCAACTTTGTCTCCATATTACCTGTATTAACACTAATGTCATTATCATAATTTGATATGAACATTTTTGATAGTTTATTTTCTGTGCTAATTATTTATATATTTTATATGAAGTTTTAGGAATCTGTTTCAAGAAATTGATGTTTTGTAATTTTTAAAATCCTTTAAACAACTATATTGTGTGTAATGATTTTCTTCATAATGCTATACTTGGGTAATTTACTTTTTGTTAAATCTGTTAAAGTGCAGTTAAAAGGTACTGTGAAATTAAGAAAATTAAAGCACATTGCCTGGTTTCAGTTTAAAAAATTAATCATATCTATTTATGGTGGATATCTTGCTTTCCTAAATTGATGCATGCGTTTGGTATGCAGTATGAGTCATAAGAGGCCTGATAAAACAAGAGGAGGTAGTGAAAGACCTGAGCATAATGAAATGTGGCAAAGTGTTGAGAGTGAGTGGATTGCTGCAAAGTTGCCCAAGAAAGAGTTGACAGGTTTGTTGATTGATCTGTCAGTCTGTTTGACACAAAAATATCCCAAGGTGAGGTGCCTGAAGGATGGCAAAGTGCATGTGTAATTGCACTTGTTTAAAGGAATTTAGGATGAAAATTATTATAGAGTAATTTTGGGAAGGTGGTGATTGACAGGATGATGTCATGCACAGGGCAGCAGCTTGGAGAGGAGCATTGAGGTTGCAGGAGAGTTAGAGGATGTTTGGACCAGATGTTTGAAGATATGTGTGAGAATATGGTCCACACTGAGGAATATGTGCAAGAAATACTTGGAGTGATTTGTAAATGACACTTTAAGATCTGGAGAAAGCATATGTTGGAGTTGACAGAAATGCCTTATGGAAATCACAACAAATCCTTAGGGTAAATAGAAAGCTACTAATTCCATAGAGGGGGACTAAACCATGGATGCAAGTAGAAAGGGAAGAGGTGTGAGTTGTCTTGCAAAAGTGGGCCTGTGTTAAGATTTTGTAGTTTTGCTTTGACTTTTTAATCTGTTTATGAATGTGGTAGAGTAAGGTAAATGTGAGGGTTTTGAAGCAAGGAGCAATTCTTGCAGTATGATGGAGGTAAAGAGGCACTGATGGCCACCTCTGGAGTCTCGATCTCTGATAGGATTTTGGTACAAACCGAACGAGGTGATCGGGTCATCATGCTTGCACTTGCCACAACATATAAAATGAGGATATGCAATATTAATAAAACAAATGAATTGTGAAAGTATGTTGGAGGTAACCCCTCAGGAAGGATATGTGGTACCTTAGTGAGTTTACATTGGCACAAAGTATTGACAATAGTCAGATACATGAACTGTATTTATTACTGCAAATTTGAATATTCATTGTAACACTGCGATCTTTTTCTTTCATCAACTTCCTCGGAGCACTACCTAACACCATATTTGGACAAGAAAGAATCCCTTTATATCCTTTAGAAATAGATGATCCACTATATCCTAACCTACCCCCCAGCCTGTCAGAAGCAAATATAGCAAAGCTGCAAATGTCACAAAACAGAGTACTTAGACAATCACTGGATGCCTTTCACTGTAATTATTCACAAGCATAAACATTCACCACCTGTATGACAAAAGAGATACTCCTTATTCACTCATACCTCATATGCTTAACACAATTCTTTCCAACAGCAACAGACCCTTTTCATCCAAACCATTCCATAACAACCATCAACCTCTACAGTAGAAATGTAAGCTTACCCTTACCTTATACTTCAACAAAATACACTCACAGATCCCTTCTTTCCCAGCAAACACACCACTGATGAAAGATATCCACATCAAAGTGACTCATCAAATACTGACAGAATTTTCATTCATCTTTTATTTTATTTATTTATTTGCTTAGCTTTGTCGCTGTCTCCCGCGTTAGCGAGGTAGTGCAAGGAAACAGACAAAAGAATGGCCCAACCCACCCACATACACATCCACACACGCAAATATACGTACCTATACATCTCAACGTATATATATATATTCTTTCTTTCTTTCATACTATTCGCCATTTCCCGCGTTAGCAAGGTAGCGTTAAGAACAGAGGACTGGGCCTCTGAGAGAATATCCTCACCTGGCCTCGTTCTCTGTTCCTTCTTTTGGAAAAAAAAAAAAATATATATGTATATATATATATATATATATATATATATATACATATATATATATATATATATTATATAAATATATATATATACATATACATATATATATATATATATATATATATATATATATATATATATATATTTTTTTTTTTTTTTCATACGATTCGCCATTTCCCGCATTTGCGAGGTAGCGTTAAGAACAGAGGACTGGGCCTTAGAGGGAAAATCCTCACCTGGCCCCCTTCTCTGTTCCTTCTTTTGGAAAATTAAAAAAAAAAAAAAAAAAACGAGAGGGGAGGATTTCCAGCCTCCCGCTCCCTCCCCTTTTAGTCGCCTTCTACGACACGCAGGGAATACGTGGGAAGTACTCTTAATCCCCTATCCCCAGGGATAATATATATATATATATATAATATATATATATATATATATATATATATATATATATATATATATATATATATATATATATCTTCTTTCTTTCATACTATTCGCCATTTCCCGCATTAGCGAGGTAGCGTTAAGAACAGAGGACTGGGCCTTAGAGGGTATATCCTCACCTGGCCCCCTTCTCTGTTCCTTCTTTTGGGAAAAAAAAAAAAAAAAAAAAAGAGGGGAGGATTTCCAGCCACCCGCTCCCTCCCCTTTTAGTTGCCTTCTACGACACACAGGGAATACGTGGGAAGTATTCTTTCTCCCCTATCCCCAGGGATATATATATATATATATATATATATATATATATATTTTTTGTTTTTTTTACTTTGTCGTTGTCTCCCGCGTTTGCGAGGTAGCGCTAGGAAACAGACAAAAGAAATGGCCCAACCCACCCCCATACACATGTATATACATATGTCCACACACACAAATATACATACCTACACAGCTTTCCATGGTTTACCCCAGACACTTCACATGCCCTGATTCAATCCACTGACAGCACGTCAACCCCGGTATACCACATCGATCCAGTTCACTCTATTCCTTGCCCTCCTTTCACCCTCCTGCATGTTCAGGCCCCAATCACACAAAATCTTTTTCACTCCATCTTTCCACCTCCAATTTGGTCTCCCACTTCTCCTCGTTCCCTCCACCTCCGACACATATATCCTCTTGGTCAATCTTTCCTCACTCATTCTCTCCTTGTGCCCAAACCATTTCAAAACACCCTCTTCTGCTCTCTCAACCACGCTCTTTTTATTTCCACACATCTCTCTTACCCTTACGTTACTTACTCAATCAAACCACCTCACACCACACATTGTCCTCAAACATCTCATTTCCAGCACATCCATCCATCCTGCGCACAACTCTATCCATAGCCCACGCCTCGCAACCATACAACATTGTTGGAACCACTATTCCTTCAAACATACCCATTTTTGCTTTCCGAGATAATGTTCTCGACTTCCACACATTTTTCAAGGCTCCCAGAATTTTCGCCCCCTCCCCCACCCTATGATCCACTTCCGCTTCCATGGTTCCATCCGCTGCCAGCTTACCCTTACCTTATACTTCAACAAAGTACACTCACAGATCCCTTCTTTCCCAGCAAACACACTAAAATGGGAAACAGAAGAAGGAGTCATGCGGGGAGTGCTCATCCTCCTCGAAGGCTCAGACTGGGGTGTCTAAATGTGTGTGGATGTAACCAAGATGTGAAAAAGGGAGAGATAGGTAGTATGTTTGAGGAAAGGAACCTGGATGTTTTGGCTCTGAGTGAAATGAAGCTCAAGGGTAAAGGGGAAGAGTGGTTTGGGAATGTCTTGGGAGTAAAGTCAGGGGTTAGTGAGAGGACAAGAGCAAGGGAAGGAGTAGCAGTACTCCTGAAACAGGAGTTGTGGGAGTATGTGATAGAATGTAAGAAAGTAAATTCTCGATTAATATGGGTAAAACTGATAGTTGATGGAGAGAGATGGGTGATTATTGGTGCATATGCACCTGGGCAAGAGAAGAAAGATCATGAGAGGCAAGTGTTTTTGGGAGCAGCTGAATGAGTGTGTTAGTGGTTTTGATGCACGAGACCGGGTTATAGTGATGGGTGATTTGAATGCAAAGGTGAGTAATGTGGCAGTTGAGGGAATAATTGGTATACATGGGGTGTTCAGTGTTGTATATATATATATATATATATATATATATATATATATATATATATATATATTTATTTTTTATTTATTTTGCTTTGTCGCTGTCTCCCGCGTTTGCGAGGTAGCGCAAGGAAACAGACGAAAGAAATGGCCCAACCCACCCCCATACACATGTATATACATATATGTCCATGCACACAAATATACATACTTATACATCTCAATGTACACATATATATATACACACACAGACACATACATATATACCCATGCACACAATTCACACTGTCTGCCTTTATTCATTCCCATTGCCACCTCGCCACACATGGAATACAATCCCCCTCCCCCCTCATGTGTGCGAGGTAGCGCTAGGAAAAGACAACAAAGGCCCCATTTGTTCACACTCAGTCTCTAGCTGTCATGCAATAATGCCCGAAACCACAGCTCCCTTTCCACATCCAGGCCCCACACAACTTTCCATGGATTGCCCCAGACGCTTCACATGCCCTGATTCAATCCACTGACAGCACGTCAACCCCGGTATACCACATCGATCCAATTCACTCTATTCCTTGTCCGCCTTTCACCCTCCTGCATGTTCAGGCCCCAATCACTCAAAATCTTTTTCACTCCATCTTATTATGGACAAATTATGTTCAAAAATCTTCCCCCTCAGGAAAAGAACTCGCCACCATCCCATTGAATCCTAAAGTTAAATGTGATCCAATATTTGGTGTTTCTATTAGGCTGAGTTTTCCGTGAATAATTCCCAACTTACAAGGAACAGATGAAGTATTATTTCATACAAAAGCATAGCTCTGTGGTGAATAACAGAAGTTTAGAAATATTAAACCTTTCACACTACACCAAAAACCTTATTGTAACAAGGTTACGTTTCTGGACAACTTAATTGAAATCCGTTATAAGGAGGGTTGCATTATAGAACAAACATTTTCCCAATCAGCTTCCATGAATAGATAGAAACTGAAACAGCTTAACATCAATATCACATTGTGTCATGTAATAAAGATATTTAATAAAATCTTTAAAAAAAGATAATGAACAAGGTGATGTGGGCTAGAGGTGTTGGTGGAGTGACAGTTACTAATGCTCGTTTCCTCCAGGAAATCCCCCAAAGAGGGTGACCACGGCAAAAGAGTATCCATAACTGGTGAAATCCTGTGCCTATTCTTAACCTTAGGTACCTCACCCTTAACAGCCCATTGGCAGAGGGCAACTCCAGAGGCTCTTATTAACTGCTTTTACCTAATGTTCCATTGTACTACTTCTACCTAACACTCCTGCTTAATGTTCTTTTCTACTACTACCTAATGCTCCTGCCTGATGTTCCTACTTACTACTACCTAAAGCTGCCAAATGTTCCTACCTACTGTTTCTATCTATTTCTCCTATCATATTGCCAAAAGGCTGGTCTAACACATGGTGCTCACTGCAGAAAAATCTAGGGAGGCATAAGTGTCGTCAAGTGCTTTGTGTGACATGGAGAGATTGTATGTTAGTGAACAATGCCAGCAGTCCATGTTTGGGTGAGGCAGAAAGAAAAGACAGCTACCTGGGTCAAAGGAGTACAACTTTACAACTACTGAAGTGCTGGTTCATACCTCCCTTGTTGGTGGATGCCCACTATCTACTACCTTGTCACCACCCTGAAAGTAGATTCAGGAATTGCTGCCTTATCACAAGGACTGCAGATATTTAACAGAAACTTTCTGATTAACAATGATAGGGCAACAGGTATTTGAGGATTGAGACCTTCCACAAAGCATCAATATCAACCCTACCATATGCATTCTCGAGCCAAAAATGCTACGTACAAATCCATATGTTTTTCTCACATACGTTCTTCAAAGCAAACACCTGATCCACACATCCTCTACCACTTATGAAACCACATTGCTCCTCCCCAATCTGATGCTCTGTACATGCTTTCACCCTCTCA
Organism: Panulirus ornatus; assembly: GCF_036320965.1. Taxonomy (NCBI): domain Eukaryota; kingdom Metazoa; phylum Arthropoda; class Malacostraca; order Decapoda; family Palinuridae; genus Panulirus; species Panulirus ornatus. Next base: position 15,623,448 of record NC_092281.1, read on the forward strand.
ATCAATACCCTCCCAAGCAATTTTCCAGGAATACTCAACAAACTTCTGTAGTTTGAACATTAACCTTTATCCCCTTTATCTTTGTACAATGGCATTCTGCCAATCCTCAGGCATTTCACCATTACTTATAAACATTTACATACATTACCAATATGCAGTATATCTATTCTATCTATTTATCTATATCTTTGAAGCCTACTCCCATCTGGAATTAACTCAAGGGAGTGGCCACTGCAATAGAGGCTCCATGAGAGTAAACTTCAGTACCACTTCTTAGCCTTTAGCATTAAGCCTCACCCTTAACAGATCATTGGCAGAGGACAAGTCTAGTGCAGTGTTTGCATTGCCCTTACCTAATGTTTGCTGATTACTACCAAAAGCTTCTACCTAACATTTTACCAAAAGGTAGGGCTAGCGTACAGTGCTCACTGTAGGAAAACCTAAAGTTACAAAGAATAAGCTGTGTGAGTTATGTGTTGTGAAGTGTTATGGATGACAATGAGAGATTCTAAGTTTGTGGCCAGAATGCCAGTCGTCCATGTGTGGGTGAGGCATAAAAAATAAGACACCTACCTGGGCCAGAGGAGTGGAACTTGGCAACCACTAAGGTGCTGTCACATTATGCAATCATCACTAACTCTCCTGATACTCAGATAGAAGGTACTGGTAATATACCTCCCGGGTCATTGGCTGCCTACCTACTATATACAGTAAATTATATATATTATCCTTATACATTTTCTTTACTGCCTGAAGTGCAAAAATTATGTATCATCCTCCACTCTCTTTTAAAGCTTAATGACCAGCTGAGTTTAAAAATAAGGGCAAAGACTGTATAAACATTGTTTGAGCTGCAGTCAATTGTTTCCTGACTAATTACTCGGCTATTCATTGCACCTAGGATTATTAAATAACCCAGTACATATACAGCCCACTTATGTTTAACTGCCAGAGGATTCTCGTAACAGTGGGTTAAATTGTGATATGTAGAAAAAAAAAATTAATATCCTGATATGTTCTATTATAAAAATATTTATTCAGTAGGGTTGAGGGTCAAGTCAATTGGGAGGTAAGTATGAATGGAGAAAAACTGGAGGAAGTAAAGTGTTTTAGATATCTGGGAGTGGATCTGGCAGCGGATGGAACCATGGAAGCGGAAGTGAATCATAGGGTGGGGGAGGGGGCAAAAATCCTGGGAGCCTTGAAGAATGTGTGGAAGTCAAGAACATTATCTCGGAAAGCAAAAATGGGTATGTTTGAAGGAATAGTGGTTCCAACAATGTTGTATGGTTGCGAGGCGTGGGCTATGGATAGAGTTGTGCGCAGGAGGGTGGATGTGCTGGAAATGAGATGTTTGAGGACAATGTGTGGTGTGAGGTGGTTTGATCGAGTAAGTAATGTAAGGGTAAGAGAGATGTGTGGAAATAAAAAGAGCGTGGTTGAGAGAGCAGAAGAGGGTGTTTTGAAATGGTTTGGGCACATGGAGAGAATGAGTGAGGAAAGATTGACCAAGAGGATATATGTGTCGGAGGTGGAGGGAACGAGGAGAAGTGGGAGACCAAATTGGAGGTGGAAAGATGGAGTGAAAAAGATTTTGTGTGATTGGGGCCTGAACATGCAGGAGGGTGAAAGGAGGGCAAGGAACAGAGTGAATTGGATCGATGTGGTATACCGGGGTTGACGTGCTGTCAGTGGATTGAATCAGGGCATGTGAAGCGTCTGGGGTAAACCATGGAAAGTTGTGTGGGGCCTGGATGTGGAAAGGGAGCTGTGGTTTCGGGCATTATTGCGTGGCAGCTAGAGACTGAGTGTGAACGAATGGGGCCTTTGTTGTCTTTTCCTAGTGCTATCTCGCACACATGAGGGGGAGGGGGATGGTATTCCATGTGTGGCGATGGGAGTGAATGGGGGCAGACAGTGTGAATTGTGTGCATGTGTATATATGTATGTGTCTGTGTATGTATATATATGTGTACACTGAGATGTATAGGTATGTATATTTGCGTGTGTATACATTGTGTATGGGGGTGGGTTGGGCCATTTCTTTCGTCTGTTTCCTTGTGCTACCTTGCAAACGCAGGAGACAGCGACAAAGCAAAATAAATATATATAAATAAAATATATATATTTTTTTTTTTATTATAAGAGTTGTGGAAAGAGGGGCAAGTATGAAGTGTGTTGGGGATGAGAGAGCTTGGGAAGTGAGTCAGTTGTTGTTCGCTGATGATACAGCGCTGGTGGCTGATTCATGTGAGAAACTGCAGAAGCTGGTGACTGACTTTGGTAAAGTGTGTGAAAGAAGAAAGTTAAGAGTAAATGTGAATAAGAGCAAGGTTATTAGGTACAGTAGGGTTGAGGGTCAAGTCAATTGGGAGGTAAGTTTGAATGGAGAAAAACTGGAGGAAGTAAAGTGTTTTAGATATCTGGGAGTGGATCTGGCAGCGGATGGAACCATGGAAGCGGAAGTGAATCATAGGGTTGGGGAGGGGGCGAAAATCCTGGGAGCCTTAAAGTATGTGTGGAAGTCGAGAACATTATCTCGGAAAGCAAAAATGGGTATGTTTGAAGGAATAGTGGTTCCAACAATGTTGTATAGTTGCGAGGCGTGGGCTATGGATAGAGTTGTGTGCAGGAGGGTGGATGTGCTGGAAATGAGATGTTTGAGGACAATATGTGGTGTGAGGTGGTTTGATTGAGTAAGTAATGTAAGGGTAAGAGAGATGTGTGGAAATAAAAAGAGCGTGGTTGAGAGAGCAGAAGAGGGTGTTTTGAAATGGTTTGGGCACATGGAGAGAATGAGTGAGGAAAGATTGACCAAGAGGATATATGTGTCGGAGGTGGAGGGAACGAGGAGAAGTGGGAGACCAAATTGGAGGTGGAAAGATGGAGTGAAAAAGATTTTGAGTGATCGGGGCCTGAACATGCAGGAGGGTGAAAGGTGGGCAAGGAATGGAGTGAATTGGATCGATGTGGTATACCGGGGTCAACGTGTTGTCAATGGATTGAATCAGGGCATGTGAAGCGTCTGGGGTAAACCATGGAAAGTTGTGTGGGGCCTGGATGTGGAAAGGGAGCTGTGGTTTCGGGCATTATTGCATGACAGCTAGAGACTGAGAGTGAACGAATGGGGCCTTTGTTGTCTTTTCCTAGCACTACCTCACACACTTGAGGGGGGGAGGGGATGTTATTCCATGTGTGGCGAGGTAGCGATGGGAATGAATAAAGGCAGACAGTGTGAATTGTGTGCATGTGTATATATGTATGTGTCTGTGTGTGTATATATATGTGTACATTGAGATGTATGGGTATGTATATTTGCGTGTGTGGACGTGTGTGTGTGTGTATACATTGTGTATGGGGGTGGGTTGGGCCATTTCTTTCATCTGTTTCCTTGCGCTACCTTGCAAATGCGGGAGACAGCAACAAAGCAAAATAATAATAATAATAATAATAATTTATTCATCAATTTCATACGTATTCACCATTTCCCGCATTAGCGAGGTAACATTAAGAACAGAGGACTGAGCCTTAGAGGAAATATCCTCACTTGGCCCCCTTCTGTTCCTTCTTTTGGAAAATTAAAAACGGAAGGGGAGGATTTCCAGCACCCTGCTCCCTCCCCTTTTAGTCACCTGTGACATGCAGGGAATACATGGAAAGTAGTCTTTCTCCCCTATCCCTAGGGATAAGAAAATAGAAAAAAAAAATTCTATAGATCTGTCAAAAGTATGAAGCATATGTGTTGGAAGTTATGTAACGTAATTCTTAAGTGTCATGTCTCAAGTTGAAACCCTGCAAGTTGGGGTATGGATGTACAAATAAATGTGAGAGCAATGAGTGGCAGACGTATGTAGGGAGGATATTGGTGTTGTTTTTTTGAAAATATTCTAGCTTTTTCTGTGTGTAACTAAAATCCCCAAATACCTTAGACTGTAGAAAGAGGAGATGAAGTGCAGTTTTTTCATAATTTTTTCCATAAGCTTGAGGTCTATGTGATTGCTGTACAAGCCTTCCACTTATGTAATCTATCTACAATCACTAAGTGACTTGTTTCTTCAAACCTCTCATTCTTCACTTTCTTCAAAAGCTGATTCATATCAGAAGTGTTCCTTCTCATTACTTAATTCATCCAACAATCTGTGTTTTCATTGGAGTCACTATGTACTAACATCCTGTACCTTCCTGGGGCTTGAAGAGACTACTTTACGAAGTCAGCTTGAATATTTAACACTCATCTGCCAGAAGGCCCAACACTGATGACTGTAAAAGAATTGACTGTAAATGTAATAGTTGCACTAATTTTTGCAGCTTTTTCCCCCTAATGATATTTATGTGGTTACTAGCTGTTGCCTTGGTTTCCTGACTATGTGTGCAGAGTGAGTAGTGACTCAATGACACCTTTGTGACAGTGTCAGACACACCCCCTCCTCCATTACCCCGTCACTCATCTGGGATTGATTGATTATTTAGAATTATCTGCCATCTCAGTAACATGAGAGAGAGGCATTTATGACTATGGATAAATGGAGACTCTTGCCATTGCCACCCTCTTGATGGTAATTCCCAGAGGAATGGGTGTTAGAGCTACAGATAGACAGATCGCTCAACATTGGATTTTCTTTAACAAAATATCTATAATTGCAAAGGAAAAATTTAAAAAATTCCCTATAGAGTTATTAGCAATGGATCTTCAACAGTTGAAATATAAAACCCTTATATTTGCAAATAAAATTATATAAAATATATTTTGTGTCAGTTTGCGGTAGGGGTGCGTGATGTCTCCACGGTTGCTTATCTTGTTTATGGATGGGTTCGTTAAGGAGGTTAATGCAAGAGTTTTGGAGAGGGGCAAGTGTGCAGTCTGTTGTAGATGAGGGCTTAGGAAGTGGCAGATTCGGGTGAGAAACTGCAGAAGCTGGTGACTGAGTTTGGTAAAGTGTGTGAAAGAAGAAAGCTGAGAGTAAATGTGAATAAGAGCAAGGTTATTAGGTTCAGCAGGGTTGAGGGACAAGTTAATTGGGAGGAAGTTTGAATGAAGAAAAACTGGAGGAAGGGAAGTGTTTTAGATATCTGGGAGTGGATTTAGCAGCGGATGGAACCATGGAAGCAGAAGTGAGTCACAGGGTTGGGGAGGGGGTGAAGGTTTTGGGAGCACTGAAATATGTGTGGAAGGCAAGAACGTTATCTTGGAGAGTAAAAATGGGTATGTTTGAAGGAATAGTGGTTCCAATAATGTTATATGGTTGCGAGGCATGGGCTATAGATAGGGTTGTGCGGAGGAGGGTGGATGTGTTGGAAATGAAATGGTTGAGGACAGTATGTGGTGTGAGGTGGTTTGCTCAAGTAGGTAATGAAAGGATGAGAGCTGTGTGGAAATAAAAAGAGTGTGGTTGAGAGAGCAGAAGAGGTTGTATTGAAATGGTTTGGTCACATGGAGAGAATGAGTGGGGAAAGATTGACAAAGAGGATATATGTATCAGAGGTGGAGGGAATGAGGAGAAGTGGGAGACCAAATTGGAGGCAGAAGGATGGAATGAAAAAGATTTTGAGCGATCGGAGCCTGAACATTCAGGAGGGTGAATGGCATGCAAGAAATAGAGTGAATTGGAACAATGTGGTATACTGGGGTCGATGTGCTGTCAATGGATTGAACCAGGGCATTTGAAGCATTTAGGGTAAACCATAGAAAGTTTTGTGGGGCCTGGATGTGGAAAGGGAGCAGTGGTTTCGGTGCATTACACATGACAGCTAGAGACTGAGTGTGAACAAATGTGGCCTTTGTTGTCTTTTCCTAGCACGCATGGGTGTTTTTTTCATGTGTGGTGGGGTGGCAACAGGAATGCATGAAGGCAGCAAGTATGAATATGTGCATGGGTATATACATTTATGTCTGTGTATGTATATGTATGTATACATTGAAATGTATGGGTATGTATATGTGCGTGTGTGGGCGTTTATGTATATACATGTGTGTGTGGGTGGGTTGGGCTATTCTTTCATCTGTTTCCTTGCACTACCTCACTAACGCGGGAGACAGCAACTAAGTATATTAAAATAAAATCATATTTTGTGTAAAACATTGATTTCCTTTACGACTGCCCTGCGAGAAATGTGCCTTAGTTTCAGCATCATACCACAGCCATACATGGTATGTTAGCTCATTTCCCTTTAGGAACTCCCATGAAGTGGGTTGTGATGGCAAGTCCCCACCTATCCCTGTCCCTACATGCCTCCCTCACCATTCCAACATTCCTCATCCATTTCACTCCATTACTCTTCCATGCTATTTCCTCCTTTCACAGGTGGTCTTCCTCTCACACCAACCTTTAATTGTACTACCATACCCTCTCCTTGTGAATCCCCATTTTTGTATTCTTTCAACATACCCAAACCCCCTCAAAGTTTTATGTTTCACCCACTGTACATCACAATTCATTCCCTGCCAAACCAAATCTCTTGAACAGATTCTGTACGTTTACATGTATTTCTTTCATGTTGTAATGGATAACAGAAAATCTGAATGATGTGCCTTAAGTCTGGACCTGTGACATTTTTAGGCTCAGAAAAGCACCCTGACAGACTAAGGTATTTTATTCTGACTACTTTGTCCGGCTGCCAGGACACCCCCAGGTGCAACAGGTCCAGACCCGTGGCAATTTTAGGCTCAGGAAAGTGCCCTGACTGACTCGGGGATTTTATTCTGACAATTTTGTCTCCATGCTGACACACCTTCAAACACCACAGGTCCAGAACTGTGTCATTTTTAGGCTCAGAAAAGTGCACCGACCATCTCAGGTGTCTATTCTGACAACTTCGTCTGAACTGAGACATCCCCAGGCTCCACAAATCTGGACTTGTGGTGTTATTTGGCTCAGAAAAGTGCCCCAACTGACTCTGGTATTTCAACTTCATCCATCCAATGAGACACCTCAGGTGCCACAGGTCCAGACCTGTGGCATTTTTAAGCTCAGAAAAGTGCCCTGAATGAGTTGGTGGTGTTATTTGGCTCAGAAAAGTGCCCCAACTGACTCAGGTATTTCATTCCAACTTCATCCATCCAGCTCAGAAAAGTGCCCTGAATGAGTTGGGTGTTTTATTCCAACATCTTCATCTGGCCGCTAGGATACCACAGATATTGTTTTTATGCTCAGAAAAGCACCCAATCAACTCAAGTATTTTTTTCTGACGACTTCATCCGGCTGTCAAGACACCCCAAGGCAACACAAAAGGGGTGGGATTGGGGTGCTGGAAATCCTCCCATCCCTCCAATCTTTACTTTCCAAAAGAAGGAACAGAGATTGGGGTCAAGTGAAGATTTTCCCTCCAAGGCTCAGTCCTCTGTTCTCAATGCTTCCTCGCTAATGTGGGAAATGACGATTAATTTGGAAATAAAAAATGTGGGCAAGATCAATATAATACAAGGAGGGTGAGGTTCAGGTTTTGGTTGTGCAAGAGATTAAAGGTTCAGTCCAGGTGAAAACTGATCTGACTTGCTTTTATCTTTCATAGTCTAAGAGGTTACTAGTGTCCAGTCATCTGGGGTGCTGGTGGGAATTTTAATTGAGGATGACACTGATGAAGAGGTTCATGTTATGGTTGTGGTTGAGATCATTAGTGAGTATGATTAGTAGTTTAAACTCTCTTCACCTCCTTTGCAGTAACTTGGTGACATTGAGAGAGGATCAGGGTGAGGGTGATGTAACATAGCATGCGTGAGTTTGATAAAATATAATGTGGGTAAGGTTAATGTATGATAGCATGGGTAAGTTTGATGTAATATAATGAGGGTGGGGTTCAGGTTGAGGTTAAGCATGAACCTGATGGTTCTGGTAGGGTGAATATTGGTCTGAATTGCTTGTTTTCTATCATAGGCCTGTTGGGGATTGCTATCCTGTTCTCAGGTTCTTGTAGAAATTGCTGTTGTTAAGGACGAAATTAAGAATGAGGTTGATGGGAAAGTTGTGCATAATGTTATGGGGGATTATGTGTTAACTTGGGCATTTTACTATGAGCATGTCAGGTATGCTACCTAATTTTCTACATACATGCATACTTTTACATCAATTTATTTACAACTACCCCAGAACTCCTTTCTTAAAGACTTTGGTATCACCCAGGGCCTTTTTCCAGGTACCCCTTCTGCTCAAAGACTTCACTGCACTCAGTAGCTGGGACAGAAAAGACTCCTTTGAAGTGAAAAGTTCCTTGACAAGACTGTACCCTCTTTCATCTGCTAAAGATGACAGCATTGCCAAAGGCAACTTTTTGCCTGCAGTGTAACTTTGAGAAGGTGGAGCCTGGTATTGAGAAACAGCATTTGCATGAAAAGCACCCTTCAAACCTCATTCACCGCCTCCCTGTAGTATCCACATGTAGGCTTCAGCATTACACAGCCATGCAAAATAAGCTAGCTCTATTTTATATATATCCTTTACTTTACAAATATATCTTTCATAATATTGAATGGGGAACAAAATTTGAAGACTGTTTTTGTTCATGCTGCTATCAACTATATACAGATCACCTGTCATGTAAGGATTAAACAGAGATGAGAGACATTAATTATATGATGGAAGCAGTTTTCTATGGATTGTCACATGATAATGGAAACAGTTTAAGGTATAGGCAGAACTGATTTACATTTCAACCAAAGCAAAAGAACTGAGACGCTATAAACTTTTAATGTTAGTTATTCTATGCATGTTAAAACTTTCCTAATCTTGCTTATATGGCCTATTTCATCAAATATTCACATAGTAAAGGCTTATGTGAGCCTTTAATTAACATTCTCATCTTTGTTCATAGACCAGCACATTTCGGCAAGTTTCCTTCCATCACAATGAAACAACTTACCTCTGTCAGTCAGCATAAACTTGTTGATCTTCATCATGTATATATATATGCATCATGAGTGGTTGGGCCATTCTTCGTCTGTTTCCTTGCACCACCTCACTGATGCGGGAAATGGCAGTTAAATACAATAAATATATAAATAATAATAATTTTTTTCCCATACTATTCACAATTTCCCACGTCAGCAAGGTAGCATTAAGAACAGAGGACTGAGCCTTAGAGAAAAAATCCTCACTTGGCCCCCTTCTCTGTTCCCTCTTTTGGAAAAGTATATATATGGATGAAGGCAAGCAAGTATGAATGTGCACATGCATATATATGTATATGTTGATATGTATATGTGCATGTAAGGGTGTTTATGTGTATATATGTGTATTTGAGTGGATGGGCCATTCTTCATCTGTTTCCTGGCACTACCTCGCTGATGCAGGAAACAGCTAAAAAGTATAATACATTAATAAATAAATAAACATCTGACTTTTTCAAATAAAATAGGAGGCATCTTAATAGAAAGCTTGGTTAACATGGTAGATTTGTAGTTTACATACATCTACTCAGAAGTCTTATGGTTTGCACATTTAGCACTTAGTAGTTAACAGTATAAACATGAAAATACTTTAAAATAACATGTATAAAGTTAATATCTTTAACAATTCAAGAGTCCATTTATAACCACTGCATAAAATTCCCTCTCCCTCATGGATCAAGACATACAACAATTAATTTCATATATTTATTACAAACTTTGTCACATTAACCCTACCACATAATGATAGAAACACACCAGTGTACACACACACACACACACACAAACAAAACAGATCCAGTCTGTATAGCACCCATACCTGACATGCGATCATAAAATGAGATCCCATGTTCTGGCTGATTGCTTTATTAAAAAAGAAATAAAATCTAGCAAAAAAAAATATCAATAACTTTGATATTATGTAATGGTAAAAAGAAAAAAAAATTATCATGCATTTCTTCCTCAATTTAAAGTAAAAACCACACACACACATAGCATCTCAAGTTTGGTCACACTTACAGAAATGTAACAGAATTTCCAGAAAAGGGCAATGAAGATAGTACCTGAAACATGAAAGCCAAGTTATAAGAGAGGTCAGAGGCAATAAAGTTTCCCTACACTTAAAAAAAGAAATAAGAATAGTCTTTATTACTACCCTCTAGTTTCCGATTCAGTGTGGCAGTGTAGACTGTGAACTAATCTCTGAAAGAGCAATCAAAGGGATGCCTAGCTTTGCCCTCACAAACCCCAAACTTTCCTTCCATATGCTCCATAATGCATGCAAGACCTTAAGCCCCCTTCCATTCTTTGACTCACTTCAATTCCCATGGTTACACCTGCAGCCAAATCTAGTCCCAGATACCTAAAGCCCTCCACTTCCACTATCCATCACATTTACACAAACCATCCTGTCTCCCTCCTCACTGCATCTCATTACCATACTTACATTGACAATTACTTTCTTAAATACTCTTCTAAGCTCTTTGTCACCAGCTTCTGAAGTTTCTCTTTGGAGTCTATCAAAAGAGCCATGTTTGTTAATGGGAAATGATTCACCTCTCATCAACATACTGCAGACCCACCCTTTTCTGCAAGACCTTCACATATACTCCCTCACTACCCTGTCCATAAACACCGAACAGCTGTAGTGATGCTGTTCATCCTCGACACAGACACACCTTCATCAGGAACCACTTACCCCTTCCTTCTTTACAAAAAAACATCATTACATTTAGTAGCCTTTCCACTCACAGCATATATCCAATGAACCTTCTATAAGACATCTATTAACCTCATACACCTCAAGATCCATGAATGTCACATACCATTCACTCTTTCCTAAAGCATTTCACTTACAATTTCTTCAGAGCAAATATCTAATTCACACACCCTCTACCTCTCTTGCAACCATATTGCTTCACCTCAATCAGCTGCTCTGTGCAAGAGACTTCCCCTTTCAAACACCAATCTCCCATATACATGTGTATTATGAGGTACTCTAATGACTTATATCTCTATAATTTGAACATTTGTTTTCGAGAACCTTGCCTTTCTAAAAATGAACTATACATGTACTATGCCACTTCTTAGGTACTTCACTATAGCCATAACTACATCAAATACCCAAACTAAGAAACAAAACTTGTCCACTCTTTCTGGAAAAAAATTGCCAGCAACTCCATAGATTCTGGAAATTTTTCATCTTGTATGCAACTTTCAGGTACTTCCTATCTTTTCATCATCACTTTTGCCATGACCTCTCCCATTCATTTACCCCAAACACCCCAGTTCCTCTCTGTAAGTCTAGTAGTGTCATAAGACATTTTTTTTACTGCATCACCTTTATCTTCAAACCGATGTTGCACTGCAGCATTCAGAAAGCTGGCCATGTTCACTGGTCAGGATCACAGATCATAAAGTGTAGTGAATTGTGTGTTTGTCTATTTGCAGGGAATGGAGAGCAACTGGGAAGTGCGTGCTCAATGTCTTCACTGCAGCAGTTACATCATGGGTATGAAGGGTCTTGGGATATGATGAAACAGGGTTTGTTCTGTTGTAGGGATGGGTGATATATAGATTGTAGACATGAAGTGTGACTCATGTTTGTCCGGGTATGTGCGTGTGTGTGTGTTACCTCTGAAGGGTGTATGTCGGGTGAAGTGGAATTTAAGATGAAACTGGGAGGGCAAGTGTTTAGAGCTTGACAGATAATTTCAGTGTGCTTGGGGATGAAGGGATGTGAGTAGATGTTGCTGAAGCACGAGGCAGTGGGTAAGCTTTTTTTATTTCAATTTGGAGGTTAGTGGTAAGTTACTGAGTGGTTTGGGTGGGAGAGGTCTAGAGCTGTCATACAAAAGTGTTTGCCAAATGCACCGACATGGTTTGTAATGGAAGGACCTATGTTTCAATGTGTAGGTGTTGACTGGTTGCTAAGCAGCCAGTGATTCTTCTGAGTGCATTATTTTGTATGGTTTGCAATTTTGTTCTATCTATCTGTATTTCTGATGCCTGTTCCTTTTTGAAACTCCCTTAAACAGGTGGCCAAAGCTAGTGAACTTTGGTGCTGTTTCTTGGCCATTAGAGCCTCACCCTTGACAGGCCACTGGCAGAGGGCAAGTCCAGTGCAGTGTTTGCAGAGACTCCTACTTAATGTTCCTAATGAGACTACTGCTACTTAATGTTCCTGCCTATGTTCCTACCTACTACTTCTACCTACTGTTTCTACCTAATGCTTCTACCTCTTACTTCTATCTATTGCCCAAACCATTTTGCCAAAAGGCGGGACTAGCACATACTGCTCACCACAGGAAAATCTAAGAGTTATGAAGAATAAGCTGTGACAGTTGAGCATTGTTAAGTATCATATATGAAAAGGAGAGATTGTATTTTGTGGACAGAATGCCTGTAGTCCACAAGTGGGTGAGGAAGGAAGAAAAGACAGCTACCTTGGTCAGACAAGTGCAATTGACTTGCTTTTCAGTGAGTGAAAGAGGCAAGTATGGCATAGTATAGCATGGAACAGATGAAGTGTTTATAGAGGATATTACGGGATTCTTTTTCTTGCCCAAATTTCATGCCAGTGTGAGCATAAGTACATAGCAACTGGGTTGTAAGTGCTTGATGTTGCATTATGTGCATGAAGGCTCTTGGAATGTGTTGATATAGTGTTTGTAGTATTACCAGGATGGGTGATGTCCAGAGCACTGACAAGAAAGTGTGACTGGAGTTTGTACGGGGAGCATGGCTTCTGATGGGTGCATGGCTGGTGGGATAGAGTTTAAGAATGAGCTGGAAGGGCAGTTGTTTAGTGCCTGTCAAGTTATATCAGTGTCATATTTGTTTGGGGTAGGGGAATCTGTGACCAAAGGTTACTAAAGTGTAAGACTTTAGACTCCTTGGGGCTGAAGGTTAGTTATGGTTAGTTTCTGCGTGGATTGGGTGGGAAGGAGTCTTGTGATGTTGCACAGAACTGAGTGTTGGGCATGATGAAATGGAATTCTAAGCCTATATATATCCTTTGGTGGAACTGTATTGCAAGAAACTTTGCTTCACTGTGTAGTTGTTGAGTGTTTGTGGTCATAAAACAGCCAGTGATAGTTGAAAAAGCACCATTTTGTGCAGTTTGCAGTTTTGTTATATTTGCCTTTGAAACGATAGAAGACCAGGCAGGAGAGTTACAGTTTAAAGTGGAGTGGATGGATTATTTGCAGAGGATGTTGAGGAATTCTTTTGTCCAAATCTGGTGCCATTTAGTTTGTGAGATGCTTCTTTTATATTTCATTGTTGTAGGGAGTGAATACCATGTATGTGTTGTATATGATACCTAGAAATAGTTAGTTTTTGTTCAGTAGGGGTAACTGTCAATTCACAGTGACTGGTGGGTGTGAACTGGATTCGCATCTCTGGAGTAAAAATGCAATACCTGTCCACACTTCCTTTTCTGTTGAATCTGAAAACCACGTTTTCATTCACAGAACTTAGGCTTTAAAAATGCAATGTTTGTCCACACTACCTTCTCATTTAACACTGAAAACCACGATATGAAAACTGCCTTGCTGTGGTATCAAATGGGAAAACCACAAGAAAAAATTTTCCTGTACCAGCTAGCTGACATGATTTGTCTGATGTATAACATCCTTTATCTTTTTTACTACAATCACTAATCACTTTAGAAATTCAATGATGATTTACATCATGGTGCAATGTTGTTAAAAATATTACATCTCTCACTGAATACATTTTAGAGACATAACACCTCCCACTTTAAGACTCAGTGGGATGGAGACAATCTGACAAATGTGGGTTGAATATTGGAGGATTTGTTTCTCCCTTAAATCTTGACCTTAGTTTTACCCTTAATTCATATTTTATGCACAGGTGCACACATGGCGATGAATAACATATATATATTTCAAAATATCGTATTACATGCTCATTACAACTAAGTGTGGAAGTAACAAATGGCAGGCATATATGTGAGAATGATATTGGGGGTATTTTTCTTTAGAAATATTCTAATCCTTTACCTATCATCTATTACCAAAATCCTTTGTTGCCCCATGATCACAGTGACAGAAAATCAGGCTCACCTTTTATTTAATATCTATCACAAGCACAAGGTTGGTGAGAACCCTTCCCTTGCAGGCTCCCCTCCTTCTTACTGAATTCTGCTAAAAATCACTCTCTCGGTCATTTATTTCTTCACATTCCTCTAGCTATTCTTCTTCACTTTCCTAACTGATATATATATGTTTGTCTTCAACACTTTGGTCATCCAACAACCTATGTATTTTCCACTAAGAATATGTGAACTGTAACTAAGAATGTGTGAACTGTTGGTCAATGGCCAAGCATTTATAATGGTGGTAGTAAGGGTAATGAGGAGAGTAGAAATTTTCCTGCACCTTCATGGTGAAAGAAAAGGATAATAATGGCACAATAAATCAGCTGGATATCTAACTAGTCTGGAAAAGTCAGCACATCAATTATTGTGGGCCAATGTTCCCTTAGGGAATATCAATCGATGCAGACTGCTGTTTAAGAGTTAAACAAGTGATATATGCAAAGAGAGGTATGTGCTTACCCTGCCTTAGGGTAAAATCCTATCATAAGTACTTGAACATACACACATAAACACACACACACACACATATGGAAAGGTATGTGAATCCATGAACTAAATATAATTCTAAATGAAAATAATGTTTCTTCAGAAGGTGCAAGCATTTTATAAAACAAATGATAGCTATAAAAATATCAATACTTCTGTAATAAACTGTATAATAAGGAGTTTGTATTATCTGTGCACCATAAACACACAAACACATGCTACCACATGCACAAACATACAAGTCAATATGTTTGTCAAAGCAATTGTGTTTGACATACTCATTCCATGTCTTATATTTGTATTTTTAGCTATGTACATGAATATTTTGTATGTGTACATGATACTGTACTACCTGCAAATAAATTTCAGAAAGGATAGTGGAGGAAAACTAAAGTTGACAGCAAAGTCTTTCAAGGGAGAACTATGCGTAACCTCCATAACCTCCAATGCAGCAAGATTATTTAGAGTGAAACAGGAACAGAGAAGTGATATTGTTTGGAATTTTTCAAAAACTAAGCACTATGGTTTATGGTTTAATTTTCTTCAAATCATGAACCAGATTAAACCATTTCATAAGGATTCTAACTCAGGCAAATCCAAACTAGTTACAGGTCTCGTACCATTCAATTTTTTAAATGTTCCAAAACAACTGTACAAGTAAACTGGGAATAGCGTGTGTGTATGTATGTCTGTGTGTGTGTCAGGTAACAGATTAGTTATAATTATAAGAGGAGTATATATATGGATAACTTGCGTTATGTAGTTAGAATAATGAGGATGTCTAAGATAAAAACATAAAGATGCCTGGATATGTGATGGGAGAAATTAATAGAAATGCACAAGGATTTTCTTTTTAAATGCTTGGTAATTAAGGTATACTGGAGCACAACTAATAGTACAAGGAGAAGAAGCAGACTGAAGAAGAGATGGATCGATGCAGTAAAAAACTCAATTAGGACCAAGGATAACAAGGATGAATACCAGGAGAATGAATTGGAAATGAACACACTGTGAGATTATTTTGTGCGTAGGTTGTGTCAATGATGTTGGTCTCTCTTGATGAATTAACTAAAGAGTGTCAAGTGCAAATCTTGAAAAAGCTTACGTAAGAGTGGAAATTCAACATGAGTTAAGGATATGTCTGAGTGATTTGAGAGGCTCTACAAAAAAAAGGAAAAAACATTCGGCAAAACTAGGACTGAATTTAACAAAATATAAACAGATAGAGTAGCATTATGTATGATCTGTGTACATGTATGCCTACGTGGTGTGTGTACGTGTGAAGAATACGAGTGGGTGCAAGAGCATAATTTTTGTGGTCTATATGTATCTGCATGTTTTTAGTTTGCATGCATGGGTTTATTTTTTTCATTCATGTGTGTATGTGATATAAATGCACAAAAACATATGTATCTGAACAAAACTATCATTCCGGAAGCATAAGCACAAGTAAACGAATGACCATGCATGAGTGAATGTGAGTGAGTTTGTAAGTTATCAAAGTTATATGTGCATGCATGTGTGTAAAATTATAAATTCTAAGTTTTCACATTATTGACTAATGGATGAAAATGATCTCAAATGAGACAAACAATACCTTCAAATGAAACAGAATATGGTCACTGTTAACTACATGCATGTCAAAGTACCTGAAAATAGTTTATATTTAGAGTAAATGATTCAGGACCAACATAGTTGCCGGCAAGTGAAACATTTTTACTGAAGAAAACAAAAGTAAAGCAGAAGTTGGTTTAGTATGGTATAATATAATGTATATGGATCAAAGAAGGGTATTTCTCAAATACCACATACTAAGCTGATCATGAATGTGAGGAAGTGCAAGGAATGATAATAGAAAAATCAGCCAGGACATAAAATCTTAACTTTTTAGGAAATGTCCCAAATTGCAAATCATCCCAGGATGGATTTGTTTAAAACTGCACGTATTCAAATTACAGAATGTGACATTTATACAGTATGTTACAAAATTAAATAAATATATGTGGATGAAAAGGAAATGGCATTCTAATTTGACCTTCCATGGTGTAGCTTTGAATGAACAACTGTTGCACAGCTTGGAAGTAATCAAACAATGCACTTTAAAAACAATATAAAAAAAATTCAGGTTTATATGTTGGTAAATTTCTGGCCATATTTTGTCATGGAAAAGAAGTGTTAGGCAAATACACCATATACTGTTGACAAGTTCAACAAAATGTCATTAACAAAGATTCAAAGCCATAATCTATCAACAATTAGCTTTTAAAATTATCTTGAGCCAACTGTATTTAGTGTCACTGGTTATCCTAAACATAGTTTTCCAGGACTTTGTTGGAATGCTTTCAGCCACTTTCAGCCAAAAAATCTTAAGCACATCATCTGCAAGAGGCATATACAGATGCTTGTTCTGGAAAACTGAAAATAAAAAATGAATTATGAGCAGTGCTATGTTTGAAATAATAACACTAAATGAAATATGAAATATGCAAACCACACAATCTGACTGCTCCACTAATGTCAAATATCACAGTGACAAGCAGCTCCCCTGAGCATCCTCCAGTCAGTTTCTGTGCAATATATTCTATCTAAATAATAGCATTCAGTCACCATCAAAATTTTTTATCAATCAACAATAAACTGTAAGTTTTCTTACAATATAATGCACCTGTTCCAAACATACCCAAGTAGGAAGAAAAAATTTAAATGATATAATCTATTCAGTTCTTCTATTCGTAATTTCACAAATTATTATTGCTTTATTATAGTTCATCTTTCTTGCTGGAATCTTTGGTTTGAGATGTGGCGATGCCTTGAATATCACTAAGTACATTTTCTATAATTTCTGGTTTAATCCCATATTTTTTCTTTATTTTTCTGATTTTTTCCTGAAACTTTTCAGTTAAATGGTCAAGTTTGTTATTTCCATTAAAGTCTCCTTTCTGTGATGTTCCCTGAACCACTGATTGTTGGGTGGAAGCAGCATTCTTAATATCATTCAGTGATGCTGATGACTTTATAGTTAGTGCTGAAAGCTGGTTCAGCAGATGATATAGTGAGGCATCCAGGTCAGATGGAGTGGGTGTGGCCTGCTGAAGCACTGCCATCAGCTCCCGTAAGTGGACACTGAGTAAAGATTTCAGGACACTAGGATTAGAGGCAGTTTTCTTAATCAGGAAACCTTGTAAATCTGTAATGATTGAGGATGAAGGATGGTCTATCATGAGAGGGTTTCCTCTCGCTCCTTCTTGTTCTAACCGCACATTGACATAACGAACAGCAGCAACAAGAATTTCTTCAGCAGTCTCAGCCTTTTCAAGTTCTTTGAATATTTCCTGATAAAAAAAAAACATATCAGGTTGCATTGACATTAAAATGAAATACACATATCAGTAAGTCAAATGTATTTTCTGAAAATCTAATCAGCTTCCTTAAATCTTTTGTAAGAAGAAGAATCCTCTATGCTAGTTTCAGAAATTACTATTTGTAAAAGATGTGCCAGACTAACCTCATGTTTCTCTAAGTCTTCATGCTCAGGCTCCTGTGCCTGAACTACCTGTTGTCCCTCTACAACTGTTACCAAATCATCATCAGCCAAACTCTCACTTCCCTGTGTATACAAACCCAAAATTTATACACATCATTCAAAAAAAAAAAAAAAAATCCTGAAATAAAATCAGTAATTATCCACTACCTAAGATAGAAAAAAATATCATCCTCTCTCACCTTTTGTCTATTGTTAATGATAGATATGACATGTGGCAATCCACCATCTTCAGGTCCCATAGCCAATGTTTCTTCTTGACCTTCTGCTGATCCCTTTACCTCCAAGTGTACCTCTTCCACTGAACCTTTGCCAATATCTGGAATATCGTGGTAGCATTCTAAGGAATGCACTTGGAAGCAGCAAGCTGTATACTTCAAACTATGCAGATAATAGCATCAACAGAGAAAAACATAATTTCTTCCAAAATTCAAGAACTAAATGATAGAATAATGAATAATTAACTGAATAATTTAATCATAAACAAGTACCAGGACATAATTAACATCAAAGATTACCTGCCTTGCAATATAAGATGCTTTTTACAACAAAGCCTTCCAATTAACATCTCTGATAAGTACTAGTATATCGTAGCATTAGGAAAATCTTAGATACTTTTTCAAGAATACTTTTCACCATGAGTGAAAAGTCACCTTTAGCAAGACTGTATGATTGGGTAGTACATTCTCCTCAAATAATTTTCACTCCAAAGGAGTCATCACACATTGTCATCAGCAAACAGGAATTGACTCACTACCCATGCCATTCCCCCCTGACAGACTGCATCTTACCCCTGCCAAACACTTTAACAACCTACACTCATAGATATCTCCTTCCCAACAAATATAACAATGACATAACATACACACACCAAAGTGAACTGACAAGCACTAAATAACTGCCCTCCCAAGCAAGTTTTATATGCCATCCCACTAGACATACCACCCATCTGAAACTACACATTCTAGACAAGAGAGACTTACCCTTTCTCATCTGCCTTCTGGACACCACCCATCTCAACAACATTACAAATACTGTTTCAACATATCACAAGAACCATCATACCCAAGATTCAACTTCCACACTAATGACACTGAACACTCAGTCCTAAGTCGTCCCATGATCATCCCACAAAGACAAACACACTACATCATCACACTTCTCAACCTGTGGCGTGATGAGATACTGGCGTGATGAGATTGGCTAAATGTAATCAATACACAGCAAGTAAGATTCTAAGATCAAATCTTTTAAAATACTTTAGAAATCACGAAAAATACAAAATTTGGTAATGTCCAAGGCCCAAGCATATCAGATTTTTTATATTATATCCATACCAGTTTCCAAAACACATTTCAACTATTATAAAACTCAAACATCTCACACATTCTTATCCCCTGGCAATGCTCCCTGGCTGAAAACAATGTAAACAGCTTTAGTTACCAGGGAAGCATGGATGCTTTAAGAATTCAGGATATCATTTCATACAAGTCACTACATCATATAAGCAGGATATTGGTTGGCTTATGTGACACTGCAGTTAAAAGGATTAATACACTAATTTCTAAAGAATTTTCCTAAAGGCTAGCATTTGTAAGAATTCCTTACCTTTTTCAGCAAAGTCTGATAACACAACTTCAAGCTCTGGATGATCATCAAGAGCCTTAAGCAGAACTTCAGCATCACCTGAGAAGAGGAAAACCAGCGGTATGTTTACATCATCTGTTCCATCACCAGACATTGCAAACATTGGGGAGCTTTTGGCAGATGTTCCTGGAGTATTATCCAACACAATACCTCCAACCGCGCCTAATGCTTCTAGTCTGCGAGCCTGACAAAGTAAGATTAGGAAAATTAACATGTATACAAAGGAGATTCCTGATGCTTGCACTTAAGATAAAGAAGAAAATAATCACTCAAAAATCAGAGATGGCTTTTAAGAAATAGATAAGGAACTTTGTATCTGGAGAGTGAGTATATCAAAGGAAGATACAGTGTTACAAAAGGAGTGGCCAATATCCACTAACGCAAAAGAAATCAGAAATTTATTGAGATGAACGTGAAAAGCAAGAATAATTCTTAAAAGTGTATATGAAGAAATAAAAAACTAATTTTGATGAAAACAAGAAGAAAGAAAACAGGGAAGGAATAAGTATGTATAAGGTGTTCCAGGGAACAGAGTGGAGAAGCAAGTATGCTAAAGGTGTCAATATAAATGTAATGGTCATGATGCAGAGTTTCTGTGATGAAATTGGTTACCATAATGTATAATAAAAGAATGAATATAAAAAAAGATTAGTGTTAGTAAAGTACATGGGGAAAAAGTGAGTTCTGATGAATGAAAAAACATTTCTTTCCATGTTCATGTCCTGTAAGCTGAAAGATCTTGTGATCCCCAAGGATCAGACTTCTTTATCCCTGAGCCTTCTGGTTAGGTTAAAAGCCCTTCATCCTTCCCTAAACATCCATTCAGCAGCAATAGTCTAGTTCACTGTTGGTCTACCTTATACCAACTGAAGTTCACTAGCTGTGGAAACTCTACTGCCTTGGCCACCCCCTTGAGGGAGTTCCAGTTTGGAAAAGACATCAGATATATAAACAGATATATACCAATCATCAACCCCCTACAAGCAATGACATCATCATCCTGCTGGCGTTCATTGAAAGAGAGAGGATGGGAAAAACAATCACAAAATTTGCTAATTGGGACACCACCCCAGAGAATTTTTCATTATTCAAAACTCACTTTTCTCTTCTGGGCTGGTCTGTCCCACAAGCTGAAAATATAACAAATTGAAGGAGATGCTTAGAGAAAAATGTCTTAAGTGCAATGATGATTAACACTATTTCTTAAAGGTTATCCTACTGCCCTAAGGAATTATCTCTCAAGTAGGTGGCAGGCATGATGCCATATATGGAAGACCCTTGATTATGATGCCCCTAAAATTCTAAGCCTTACCACTTAACTGCAAACAACAAGTTAAATTAAAAAAATAAGGCAAACTTACATTATTTAGTGCTGCAGAGAGATCTAAGGTTTAGGAACATGCTGATGCACTATCTGCATTATTGCTGCTGATATGACAAATTAAGTCATAACTCACTCAGCCCCCAACCACAAACAGTTTTATGTAACTCAATCATACATTTATTTTCATTTTCTAATAATAACGCTTTTCATAATTTTGTAGACTATTTGTAACATGATATACAGTGAATAAAAGATAATGATTAAGTAAAATGTTTCACAACAAACTAGAGGTATTTTACATATTTCCCATAATTTTTTAGAAATATACCTATTCATTACATTTCATTTACATAATATTCTGACACCCACCTTATTCACAGCTTCATGTGCAACATGACCTGAGCAATCTACATGTATACATGCCATCGAATTTTCTCGAACATTCCAATTATATTTCCCCTACAACATAGTTAAGATCATTTTCCTATTATGATTAAAATCATGTTCAACATCCACTGAATCAATATCACTATCATAAGTGCTTCACAGACAATGACTTATTTGCTAGGCCAAGCACACACAGATGCATGGCCAAGTTGCTGAAACAGGGAGTGAGCACGCTCAGAAAGAGCAAAACTGTGCCATCTTCCTCTCTCATAAGTGCAACTAACACAGAAGGGTTTTTCCCAAAGCTAATCATACTTGCTTGTGATTTAAAGCACCTCTGCATACCAAAAAACACACCTTTGAATGTAACTGAGAATGGGATGAGGCAATTTATGTAAGAATGCTTGCAGCAGTTGTGTTGGGCATGTCATTTCAAATTAGCTCAAAGCTGTGTCAGGCATGTCTAAATATGCTTGAAGAAATATTCCTTGCAGAGAGAAGTTTCAAAGTACCTGGGCAAACATACAAGCTTTGTCCACTGATAATATCTAGCGTTCTCAAGAAAGTCTGATATTTAATCAGGTATAATGCATAATGTGTTGGAAATGAGATGCTTGAGGACAACATGTGGTGTGAGGTGGTTTGATCGAGTAAGTAATAAAAGGGTAAGAGAGATGTGTGGTAATAAAAAGAGCGTGGTTGAGAGAGCAGAAGAGGGTGTTTTGAAATGGTTTGGTCACATGGAGAGAATGAGTGAGGAAAGACTGACAAAGAGGATATATGTTTTCAGAGGTGGAGGGAACGAGAAGTGGGAGACCAAATTGGAGGTGGAAGGATGGAGTGAAAAAGATTTTGAGTGATCGGAGCCTGAACATGCAGGAGGGTGAAAGGCGAGCAAGGAATAGAGTGAATTGGAGCAATGTGGTATACCGGAGTCGATGTGCTGTCAATGGACTGAACCAGGGCATGTGAAGCGTCTGGGGTAAACCATGGAAAGTTTTGTGGGGCCTGGATGTGGAAAGGAAGTTGAGGTTTAGGTGCGTTATTCATGAAAGCTAGAGACTGAGTGTGAACAAATGTGGCCTTTGTTGTCTTTTCCTAGTGCTAACTGGCGCGCACGCAGGGGGAGGGGGTTGTCATTTCATGTGTGGCAGGGTGGCAACAGGAACGAATAAAGGCAGCAAGTATGAATTATGTACATGTGTATAAATGTATATGTCTGTGTAGGTATATATATGTATGCATTGAAATGTATAGGTAAGTACATGCGCATGTGTGGATGTGTATGTATACAACATGTGTATGTGGGTGGGTTGGGCCATTCTTTCATGTTTCCTTCGCTACTTTGCTAACGTGGGAGACAGCGACTGGGGATAGGGCTTTAAGAATACTTCCCACGTATTCCCTGCGTGTTGTAGAAGGCGACTAAAAGGGGAGGGAGCGGGGGGCTGGAGATCCTCCCCTCTCGTTTTTTTTTTAATTTTCCAAAAGAAGGAACAGAGGGGGCCAGGTGAGGATATTCCAAAAAAGGCCCAGTCCTCTGTTCCTAACGCTACCTTGCTAACGCGGGAAATGGTGAATCGTTTAAAAGAAAGAAGAAAAAGAAAATAAATAATGCATGATATTCTTCAGTAGTAATTTTCCATGAAGCAATTGTAATTAGGATATCTATAACTCATTTGTTTCATTCTTTCCCAGACATCCCAAATTCTAATTGAACTTATTAACCTCTCATGTATTCTCATAAAAAATTCACTGATTATGTTTTGTTATGGTGTGCAACTCACTCTTCTCCTGGCAACAAGGGCTATCAAAAAAGGTGTGATTACTATTTGTGTGTTACGAGGAAAGAGGTGTCAGGAAAAACCTTTACTAACTCTCAATTTACATGCACTGGGGATGTATCAGGTCTCAAGAACCTGAAGAGCTTGTCCTAAATAGGTTTGAAGAAATTAATACTGAGCTGATAGGCAAAGGATCCAACATAGCACTCTTGCACAAGACAGATGTATTACGAGCCTTGTCCTGATCGTGAAATTGGCTAAAATAAAATGATAAACAACCTTCAATAGGTTCAAAATCTGAATTTCAAGAAATAGTTAAAACATTTTCAAATATTGTCTCTAAGTAGACACATGAACATTATGAATCAAGTCTGCAGAAACACATTCCCCAAATTTAGGCTGTAAAAATGTTTGAGAAAATCCAGACGTGCAAATTCAAAAACCTGGGTTTCAAAATCAGCCATGGGGACATGCACGAGTGAAGTTTCTGGCACGAGGTTCTTTTTCCCACTTGGGGTTACTAAGGACAACAAATCCTGAAAACCAATCAATTTAGGATGAACTCCCCCAGGAGATTTACAGAGGGAATGAGGTAACTCTAGTTCCAATACAGAATTGGGGCACCTGTAACAACTGCAAGTCTGTCAAACACTGCAAACGCATATGTGGGTAAAAGGGCATTCACTTTGGTGGTGATAAGGTCAATGCTCCTAGGAAGAAGATTCAGATGAACGCCTCTCTGCATACAAACATTTGGTTGTCATGAAGACTGACAAAAGAGCCTCAGCCCAAATATTTCTGACTCCTTGAAGTGAGGCCTGAATGTGTAAACTAGTTCTTTTCTAGTGTCATGGAAATAATCCTCTACATCAGCTCTAACAGAGGGAAGGCTCTGCAAGAACCTTTGTTCAGGAGGCACTGAACTGCAACTTTGTCATCTTAGGATAAAAAAATCTCTCTAAGACATTCTGGGAGATGAATAACTATGGAATGCTCACTTCTTTATGTTAATGTGTACAGACTTCAGCTCCTCTTCCTCATCATTGGCTTGAGGCGTCTGTGTAAACCATCAACAGAGTTGGCGGAACCCTTCCAGTAAAGTCTCCATAACTAGCGAACTCCAGTACTGCTTCTTAGCCTTTAGTGCCTCACCCTTAACAGGCCACTAGCAGAGGGCAACTCTAGTGCAGGGTTTGTAGAAGCTCCTACCTAATGTTCCTACTGACTACTTCTACCTAATGTTCCTACCTACTATTTCTACCTAACGCTCCAGCCTAAATGTTCCTACCTACTACTTCTATCTACTGCTTCTAACAATTTGCCAAAAGGCATTGCTAATGCACAGTGCTCATAGCAGGGAAAATGTGCTGTCATGTGTTATGTATGACGAGGAGAGATTGTATATTTGTGGACAGTATGCCTATAGTCTATATGTAGGTGAGGCAGGAAAAAAAAACAGCCACCTGGGTCAGAGGAGTGCAACTTGACAACCACTGAAGCGCTGGCTCACTACACAGGTGTCACTAACCCACCCGATACCCAGGCAGGTAGTACTGGTACTGGTAACATACCTCCCTAGTTGTTGGCTCCCAGCCAACTGCTATCTACCATATGCTAATATCAACCACAAATAACACTTTCCAGAAAATTGTATCACTTGTGACAAAGTGATTTTTTTTTACCGAAGACTGCAGTCCTGGTATGTTTGGTACATGTTATAATAACAAGCTATAAGAATTAATGTTAAAAATAATCTTAAATACCAATAACATCTAATTTTGAAACAAAATATATAAATGTAACAATTAATGAAGTCAAGTATACTGAAAACATTTAATTCCTAACAATATATATATATATATATATATATATATATATATATATATATATATTTTTTTTTTTTTTTTTTTTATACTTTGTCGCTGTCTCCCGCGTTTGCGAGGTAGCGCAAGGAAACAGACAAAAGAAATGGCCCAACCCCCCCCATACACATGTACATACACACGTCCACACACGCAAATATACATACCTACACAGCTTTCCATGGTTTACCCCGGACGCTTCACATGCCTTGATTCAATCCACTGACAGCACGTCAACCCCTGTATACCACATCGCTCCAATTCACTCTATTTCTTGCCCTCCTTTCACCCTCCTGCATGTTCAGGCCCCGATCACACAAAATCCTTTTCACTCCATCTTTCCACCTCCAATTTGGTCTCCCTCTTCTCCTCGTTCCCTCCACCTCCGACACATATATCCTCTTGGTCAATCTTTCCTCACTCATTCTCTCCATGTGCCCAAACCGTTTCAAAACACCCTCTTCTGCTCTCTCAACCACGCTCTTTTTATTTCCACACATCTCTCTTACCCTTACGTTACTTACTCGATCAAACCACCTCACACCACACATTGTCCTCAAACATCTCATTTCCAGCACATCCATCCTCCTGCGCACAACTCTATCCATAGCCCACGCCTCGCAACCATACAACATTGTTGGAACCACTATTCCTTCAAACATACCCATTTTTGCTTTCCGGGATAATGTTCTCGACTTCCACACATTTTTCAAGGCTCCCAGGATTTTCGCCCCCTCCCCCACCCTATGATCCACTTCCGCTTCCATGGTTCCATCCGCTGACAGATCCACTCCCAGATATCTAAAACACTTCACTTCCTCCAGTTTTTCTCCATTCAAACTCACCTCCCAATTGACTTGACCCTCAACCCTACTGTACCTAATAACCTTGCTCTTATTCACATTTACTCTTAACTTTCTTCTTCCACACACTTTACCAAACTCCGTCACCAGCTTCTGCAGTTTCTCACATGAATCCGCCACCAGCGCTGTATCATCAGCGAACAACAACTGACTCACTTCCCAAGCTCTCTCATCCCCAACAGACTTCATACTTGCCCCTCTTTCCAAAACTCTTGCATTTACCTCCCTAACAACCCCATCCATAAACAAATTAAACAACCATGGAGACATCACACACCCCTGCCGCAAACCTACATTCACTGAGAACCAATCACTTTCCTCTCTTCCTACACGTACACATGCCTTACATCCTCGATAAAAACTTTTCACTGCTTCTAACAACTTGCCTCCCACACCATATATTCT
The DNA here is from genome assembly GCF_036320965.1 of Panulirus ornatus. Lineage (NCBI taxonomy): Eukaryota > Metazoa > Arthropoda > Malacostraca > Decapoda > Palinuridae > Panulirus > Panulirus ornatus. Next base: position 15,649,750 of record NC_092281.1, read on the forward strand.
TAATACCTTCCACAGAGCATCTCTATCAACTCTATCATATGCCTTCTCCAGATCCATAAATGCTACATACAAATCCATTTGCTTTTCTAAGTATTTCTCACATACATTCTTCAAAGCAAACACCTGATCCACACATCCTCTACCACTTCTGAAACCACACTGCTCTTCCCCAATCTGATGCTCTGTACATGCCTTCACCCTCTCAATCAATACCCTCCCATATAATTTACCAGGAATACTCAACAAACTTATACCTCTGTAATTTGAGCACTCACTCTTATCCCCTTTGCCTTTGTACAATGGCACTATGCACGCATTCCGCCAATCCTCAGGCACCTCACCATGAGTCATACATACATTAAATAACCTTACCAACCAGTCAACAATACAGTCACCCCCTTTTTTAATAAATTCCACTGCAATACCATCCAAACCTGCTGCCTTGCCGGCTTTCATCTTCCGCAAAGCTTAAATATACTATTTCCTGAACATGTAAAGGATCTTTGTCAGTAAAACTGAAGCCATCTTTTTCATTTTACATTTTCCATTGACTTTGGTAATCTTTCTCTTTACCAATCTAAATAGGTTATCTTAGTACAGAAAAAATCTCATACTTTAATTAACAAAGCTGAGCAACTCACCTTTTCAATGAACATGCAATCTCCTCGTTCTATGATGACAATTTTGCCCCGTATTTCATCTTCATTGTCAAGCTGCTCACAAGCGCGGAGTGGAGTAGCCTTCATTACAGGTCCATTTACCTTTTGTATGTAAATCAAACATAAAAATTACTTGTCTTTTAAAAAAAGGTTAAAAAGCATTATCTTTTCCATTAAAAAATTCCTCAGGTAAGTCTGAAAAACTTTTTCTCACAGTAGTATTGTAAAAATGGAAGTTCTGGAGAAACTTGAATCATTGATTCTGTAAAATGTATGTTAAGAAAGTATGGCCTTTTCCAAGAGAAAATTTCTTGGATAAGTTTGAACATTTTTTTTCAATATAGCATTGCTAAATTGTAAGTTTTGTTGAATGAAAAACCACTTCTCTCCAAGGAGGTATCCCACAAGTCAATAGAGAATCTAAGATTCCCATGTGGTAAAAACCCTTAACCCCCTACCTTCTGGTAAGGTTAAAGCATCTCACCTCTTCTTACCAACCTATTCAGTACTAGCAGCCAACCAGCCCACTAAACAACATAAACAAAAATAAACACTTCTTACATAGTATGATGTAATTCACCGTGTACTAATAACCATCCGCAAATCCCTCAAGAAACACTAAAGAAAATTAAACAAATAGTTGAAACAGTACACAAAAAAATATACCTGAACATCTCCTTTTAAATCAAGACCAAACTGGGCTGGACCAGCCTGGATAGTAGTGGTTGTAGGATGGCCATCTACCATTAGTACGAAGGATACTACACGAGGAGGGTTTTCAGGCTGTTCTTGCTGCAGTTTGCTTAATTCTATCATCTCCTGCATGAACAGAAGCCCTTCCTCAGCATCATCTGATGATTTCGCCTAAAAAGATAAAATGAAAGGTATATAGAGGGATTCTTGTACAGTGCATACACAACTGCTGTTAAAAAAGAAGAGAATACAATGCACACAATTTCAACCTTATCTATCAAGTATACAACAGTCTACTTGAAACAGGCATAATAATCCTATGCTTTCTATATCATATTCCATTTGCAGCTTCAAATACCTTCAAATACACATGCAGTGAAATATTACATTTATATATGTAGCATGTGTTAGACCCATAATTAAAGTATAAATCATCCCTCATAAAGAATCATATATTTGCTAAAGATTAAAACTTGGACAACAAAATCATATCTAAAGTAAGAGAGAAAACTAGCAACAGCCTTAAGTAAGTGTGAAGATAGAAAGTAAGGAAAGACTTGATGTGTGGAAATAAAAAGTGTCGTTGAGAGAGCAGAATGAGGCGTGTTGAAATAGTTTGGGCATATGGAGAGAATGAGTGAGGGAAGATTGACAAAGAGGATATATGTGTCAGAGGTGGAGGGAAAAAGGAGAAGCAAAAGACCAAATTGGAGGTGGAAGAATGGAGTGAAAAAGATTTTGAGTGACTGGGGCCCAAACATACAGGAGGGTGAGTGGCCTGCAATAGAGTGAATTGGAACGATATGATATACTGGTGTTGACGTGCTATCAATAGACTGAACCAAGGAATGTGAAACTTCTCGGGTAAACCATGGGTCTGGACGTGGATAGGGAGTTGTGGTTTCGGTACATTACACATGACAACTAGAGACTGAGTATGAACGAATGTGGCCTTTCTTGTCTGATTTCCTGGTGCTACCTTGCTGGAGCTGGGGGTTGCAATACTGTTTCCTGTGGGAAGGGGTAGCGCCAGGAATGGATGAAGGCAAACAAGTATGAATATGTACATGTGTATATATGTATATGTCTGTGTATAAGTATGTATATGCATGTATATGTATATATATGCATATGTGTGTGTATGGGCATTTATGCATGTATGTGTATATGAATGAATGGGCCATTCTTCATCTGTTTCCAGGTGCTACCTCGCTGATGCAGGAAACAGTGATTAAGTATAATAATAATAGAAATAGGGGAGAAAGAATACTTCCTACGTATTCCCTGCATGTCATAAAAGGCGACTAAAAGGGGAGGGAGCAGGGGGCTGGAAATTCTCCAGTCCCATTTTTAATTTTCCAAAAGAAGGAACAGAGAAGGGGGCCAAGTGAGTATATTCCCTCTAAGGCTCAGTCCTCTGTTCTTCACACTACCTTGCTAACACTGGAAATGTGTGTGTGTGGGGGTCAATTTTATGTGTGGCAGGGTGGCGACGGGAATGGATGAAGGCAGCTAGTATGAATATGTATGTGTCTGTGTATGTATATGTTGAAATGTATATGCATGTATACGTGAGTGTGTGGGTGTTTATGTATATACATGTGTATGTGGGTGGGTTGGGCCATTCTTTCATCTGTTTCCTCATGCTACCTGGCTGACGTGGGAGACGGCGATTAAGTATAATAAATATAAATAAATATACATTCATTCTTCAGTTTTCATTAATATAAACATTTAAACATTTTCAGTATATTACATTCCATAGCCACATTCCCCTATTCCCATTTATCCTGTAAGGTACCATATTAGGCAAGCTCAAAGCAGTTTTGCCCAACACCCATGCCTTGTAGAGGGATTCACTGCACCTGTACGATTGTGTATGTGCATGTATCTACAATATGAACTTGAACAAGAGGCTTACATTAGAAGATGTGTGCAGCAACTGGACACGACCATCTGGTAGAGCCATAATTGTTATGCCCATATCTCTCAGAAGTCCCATGTGTCGGTTATTCCCAGCTTGAAACTCTGAGGCTCGTAACTTTCTTCGTATTGTCTTCCGTGAGGGGCATACATTATTCACAAAATTCTTAAGAGGACGTCTTATGTTTTCAGCAAATTCATGACGACCCGGGAAGAGAAAATGAGCATTTGGGCAGGACCGGGCATACTCTACATCACTGTCTTGAGCACTATCTTGATTGTCAGGACCCTGATATACATAACCTGGATTAAAAAAAATACTTCACTACTGTCTATAGCTTTTACAAAAGAAAAATGATCTCAAATACACCTATAATGTTACTGCTTTATGCTATTCCCTGAAAAAAAGGCTAAGATGGTTGGATATCATATTACTGCTCTTCATCTATTTACAACATTAATAGAATGCAAATACACTGTCAGCAATTTTTTGACAATAAAACACATACCTATCAATCAAACTTTAACTCTGTTTACAAATCTCTTGGCATAAAATATCTCTTGCACATCATTCTTAAACTACATTCCTAATTTGAACTACACTATAAACATTTCAATCTCTACTGATCTTTCTGATCCACCTTTTTGCGATTTGCTTCACATTCTCGTACCTTCGACTACACTGTAAGACACTGTATCTTTTCAATCAACCAATTATCTCAAAACATTCTACAAGACCATACTATTCCAAAAGACTTTCATGCATGTGCCTTTCTAATGACTTCACAACACACAACCATACACTTCTAATATCTTCATTCTTAACTGTCAAACATCCAATACCAAATCATATTACATAGGTCATCCATCTATATCTTTTCAGCCAACCTATTATCTGTAAAACATTCTACAAGACCATACTATTCCAAAAGGCTTTCATGCAGGTGCCTTTCTGATGACTTCACAGCACACAACCATACATTTCTAATACCTTCATTCTTAACTGTCTAACATCACACATCAAATAATATTACATAGGTTATCTATCTCTGCTGCTCTTCTCTTTGTGTACCCTAACCTATATGAACTTGCATTTCACATCCATCCATCAGAGTTGGGACAAGTACTCTCTCAGGCAAGGTTACTGCACACACTACACTTTAATTTTTCTATTTATCAGTTTTCAGAGCACCTCATTTTTCTCTCCTATATGATTCTACTCTCTGATTCAACCTTCCTGCTTCTACCCTTAATGAACTTTAATCCCAATTGCCAGCATTCTTGCCCTGCTTCTAGTTTTTCACAAATCAAATTGATATCATATGGTGATATCCTATTATTTTCAAAAGTTTGTCTGACTTGCATTCACTTTTAGCTTCCTCCTTTTACTTAATCATTAAAGCAGTTCACCATTCCATCCAACTCCTACTATGATTCACCTAACAGAAGAGAATCATCAGCATAAAGCAAATGTGGTAGCTAACATTTTCATTTACCATGATTCAGCAGTACACTATTAGGCCCCTTCTCCTAACTCACATTTCATGTTCCATCCACAAAAACAGTTAACAACAACAAGGAGTAAAGAGTTTTCATTGTGAGAGTAAGGCATAAGTACAGGCAGGAAGGGAGGAGGGTGGGTGATTACAGGTGAATGTGGGTCTGCATCATGGATGCAGAATAATGGCACCATGGCTGTTTAACATGTTTATGGATGGGGTGGCGTGGGAGGTAAATATGAGAGTCCTGGAGAGAGAGAGAGAGACAAACAGACAGAAAGGGTCTACAGCATGCAGGGGGTGAGGGGGCCTGGGAGGCAAGTCACTTGCTGTTTCAGATGGCAGGCTCTGATGGCAGAATCAAGTAAGAAACTGAGTTAGCAATCAATGTGAGCAAGAGAAAGTTGAAAGGTCATGTGAATAAAGGCAAGGTTATAGGTTTAGCAGAAGAGGAAAGACAGGTTGGTGTGAGTGTGAGTTCGAATGAAGAGAACATGAAAGGGGATGAACTATATGTATGAGGGTGGAGAGGTTTCCCAGACATATACTGTGTATACATAGATATGTGCAGTTACCATACTCTTCCCCACTTTCCACAACCTATTCTAATAGTATTAATGCACTTTTTTACAAGCCTCCACATAACCTCAACCTCACTCTGTATCATCATTATACTTCAGTTTTTCATCAAAATTCTCTTAAAGGTTAAATCTTACCCTTAAATTCCTTGTTTTCTTTCTCATCCTTTTCACTTTTCCATGCATATTTCTCATCCAGAGCAACCTCAACTAAAGAGCCTGATGTACCTTGCATTATCATTTAATCTGACAAATCCCATCCAACCCTTTCATAGAAAGCTAGCAATCATATCTTTCACTTACTACAAACATATCAACCTATGATTTCATCTTATAATCACCATCTACTCCACTTTCATTCTTTATTTTCAAATGCTTCAGTATATAATGTTGAAAGCAGATACATGTATGCTACTTTTGCCCATAACCATATGTAATTTTTGTGGGAATTCAGTTAGAAACTTTACCTCAACCCTGCACAACAGTTAATGACAGGGATACCTTTGGGACTACTTACAGGAACAACTGTCAGGTTAGAAAGTCGAGCAAGGGACAGAGGCAGAAGATGGGCTTCTGTCGTGAAGATAAACTGGTCAAGGTCAAATATCAGGTCACTTGGTTTTGCAAAGAGCAGGTAAAGGTATTTGAAGGTTTCTGACAGCACAAATGAATCCATTCTGTAACAGAAAAAAATACATACAATCAATTCATCTCTTTCTTAACCAGTAGTTATATGATATGATGTAGAAATGCCCACAAAAAAAACAGTTATCAAACATCTCAAGTCATTATATATTGAATCAACTATGAGGATCTGGCCAAATCAAATTACTGAATATCACTAATCATGCCAAAATCATGCATGTCTTTCCAAATTCATGATTTTTCCACACCTCTCCTATATTGTGTGTGTGTGTGTGTGTGTGTGTGTGGAGGGGCTTGATCATAAAATAGTTGGTTGAAATACTGTAGTAATTCTATACATCTACAAACCAAATGGATACTGTATAGCTATAATACACATCAATAACCTACCTGACCATTTCATGATTTTTGTTTAGTTTCACAAAACTGGACATGGAACAGTTCTCATAAAATGTACGAGGAGAGTAACCAAGGGACAAAATTTCAAGCATGAACTTGTTAAAAGAGATGTAAATGAGTAATTTTATAGCATAAGAAAGGGGGATGAATGTAACTGAGGCTATGGTTAATACAGACAGCATGCATAAATTTAAGACTGTATAAAAGGAAAAAAATTCTGAGAAGTTAAACTTCCTCCCCGTACAGTATAATCAAGGAATTACACTCATACAGCACTGCGAGGACTACTATACCATTTAACAAACCCATTTTATTCTAACACATCATCACCTCTCTTTCTACAAAATCCTCAATGCATCCAGAACTCTTAACCCTTAGCCTACCCAAGGTTCACCTTAGCTCCCATTGTTTCATTCATTGCCAAGTCCACTCCCAAATATCTAAAATGCTCCACTTCCTTAGAGTTATCAAAATTCAAAATGCACTCACACCAATCTGACTTTTCCTAAAGCTCCTTTTGTACAGTCTCTCAAACTCAGACACCAGCACCTGCAGTTTCTCACTCAAGTCTGCCATCAGAGCCATGTCATATGCCAATAGAACTGACTTACCTCCTTTCTCCCTCAAGTCTGCCATCAGAGCCATGTCATATGCCAAGAGAACTGACTTACCTCCTACCTCTAACCCCCCTTTTGCACAGTCTCTCAAACTCAGACACCAGCACCTGCAGTTTCTCACTCAAGTCTGCCATCAGAGCCATGTCATATGCCAATAGAACTAACTTACCTCCTTTCTCCCTCAAGTCTGCCATCAGAGCCATGTCATATGCCAAGAGAACTGACTTACCTCCTACCTCTAACCCCCTTTCCCATGCACAATGTAGACCTGTCCCTCTCTCCAATAACCTTGCAATTACCTCCTTCATCAACCCATCCATAAACTGATCAAACATCCACAGTGACAACATATACACTTGATACAGACCCATTTTTGTCTGGAACCACTCATCTTCCTCCTTCCTCCTTGCACACAAACCTTGCTCTGTTGATAAAAACTCCTCAGTACATCTAACAGCTTACTCCCCACATAACTGCAGCACCTTCCATAAGGGATTCCTTTCAACAATATGTTTCCTCCAGATCTGTAAATGCCACATACAAATTCTTCTCTTTCCCACACTATTTATCCAAAGCAAACATCTGGTAAACACATCTACCACTCTGAACGCTACATTGCTACTCTTAGATCTGATGTTCTGTGCATGTCTCACCCCCTTAATCATCATTCTCCCATACAACTTACCAAGTATAACTCAACATATGCATACCTCTGCAATTTAAACATTCCCTTTCGTCCCCTTATCTTTACATAATGGCACTATACAGGCTTTCCACCAGTCCTCAATCATCCGATACCCACCATCCTATCATCTGAAACATTCCACAGTTCTTCAGAATACTCACTCCATCTACTCTTTACCTCTTCTTTGCCTGTTAACATTATACAGTCTGCACTCCTTACTAATACTACAATTTGTTCTCTTGTTCTTAAACTATTCAACACCTTCAAAAGAATTTTCTAATTCTCTCTGAAATATGCCAGTAGTCTCTTATCCCATTTCTTATCTGCCCTCTTTTTCAGCTCCTACATTTTTCTCTTGACCTCCAGTTGGTTTCTCATGTGCATCTCCCAATCACTTGCATTCCTTCCCTACAGGTAATACTCATAAACCTCTCTTTCCTTATTCACTAGCAACTTACAGTTCTCATTCCACTACTCACTTACCTTTCTCAAATGCCAAACATTCCATCCTCTATATGCTATACAATTTATCAACATTTGGAAGAAATGCTTACCTTAATACCTTAAATCTTTAATGAATCTATTTACTACCTCCATAATGAACTAAATGAATGTTCTTCATCAAGTGACTTTTTATTACCTGTCTTCATGAACTCCAGTCCGAACATCCTTGACCGCAGCATATCCACAGGGAACCCAAGCATGTTTCTGCAGTGAGCGAAGGACTTGTTCCCCAACTTTCAGGTAGTATGGGTCATCTGTGGCCAGGTACAAGAGGTATGTAGACTCTAGGAACTCAGGTCGTAATGGATGTTGGCCCCAGTGAACCTGAGAATTAAAGAAATAATTTTTTTTTTTTTTTTTTTTTTTTTTTTTTTATACTTTGTCGCTGTCTCCCGCGTTTGCGAGGTAGCGCAAGGAAACAGATGAAAGAAATGGCCCAACCCCCCCCATACACATGTACATACACACGTCCACACACGCAAATATACATACCTACACAGCTTTCCATGGTTTACCCCAGACGCTTCACATGCCTTGATTCAATCCACTGACAGCACGGGATACAGAACATATATTAATCATATCATACGAGAAGTTGTGAAAAGTCAATGAAACACCTAGGTTAGGTTCTGGTTCTCTGTATCCACATAAAGAGTGCATAGTTTGTGGAAATACAGGAAATCCTGGTGGAAAGATGAATGACAATTCAATCATCAAACAACGGGAGCTACCATAAAAGGACTCATGGAGCAAAAGCTGGGAGTCATCATTTGAATGTTAATTTTCATGGGCTGAACAACTCCCAATATTCTGACACTGGTATGGCTGCTAACTTTCTTGGACACTACAGGTGTTTATGCAAAGAGATCACACAGCTCTGGAAGCAACTGTTAAATGCTTAAGCAGACATTTGGCATTCCAAAGCTTTCTGAAAAATGGGCATTTTTCAAATAAAAGAAAACAATTATTCTCTCACAAAATGAAAGATCATCATGTAAGAATAACATGACAGAGAAACAAGTGAAATCAGCCTCAAATTTCCCCTAAGGGAAAAAAAAGAAACATGAGCTTCTGACGGTAAGTGCTACACACACTGGCAATGATATATCTCAACTATGATATATCTCAACTATCACCACCTCATTAATATAATGTTTTGTGGCATTTGGTTCATTACAGCATCACCAAATACAATTTCATATCATTCTTTAAAACTCACTTTTCTCTCCAGAGTTGAGAGAGAGAGAGAGAGAGAGAGAGAGAGAGAGAGAGAGAGAGAGAGATATTATATATATATGTATGTATATACATGTGTATGGGGGTGGGTTGGGCCATTTCTTTCGTCTGTTTCCTTGCGCTACCTCGCAAACGCGGGAGACAGCGACAAAAAAAAAAAAAAAAAAAAAAAAAAATATATATATATATATATATATATATATATATATATATATATATATATATATATATATATATATATTATCCCTGGGGATAGGGGATTAAGAATACTTCCCACGTATTCCCTGCGTGTCGTAGAAGGTGACTAAAAGGGGAGGGAGCGGGGGGCTGGAAATCCTCCCCTCTCGTTTTTTTTTTTTTTTTTTTTTTTTTTTCAATTTTCCAAAAGAAGGAACAGAGAATTGGGCCAGGTGAGGGTAATCCCTCAAAGGCCCAGTCCTCTGTTCTTAATGCTACCTCGCTAATGCGGGAAATGGCGAATAGTTTGAAAGAAAGAAATATATATATATATATATATATATATATATATATATATATATATATATATATATATATTCAAGTCAGGAAAAAGATGACCATAAATACAACCAATCTTATGATACCTGACTGATCCTTTACCTCAAAAGAGGTATTCTTGGAAAAGCTTCCTCACCAAGGGTAGGAGTGCTAGAACTTGCTGACACATTTGTAACAAAAAGGCCTGAATAAGCGTACAAAACCAGTCAGTCCAAATCGAAAAATTTTCCTTCAGAGAAGGTTCAAACTGCCTGGGCACACCAGAGAATGAGTGGTCTGCTGCTAACCTCTGAACATTTCTAGGTATTCCCAGATATCTAAATGAAGACAACATATTCTGAAAATCGTGTCTTGAAAAGGGCAACATATGGATATTTCAATTTTCATATGCTTAACATACTGAAACCCTGTGATGGAAAAGGCAACCCCATATATGCTATGATAAATGAGAGGACTCTCATGTTTGGACAGTTTGGACAGGAGACATTTCTTGACTTCACAGCTTTAAGACTTTTACAACCCCACACAAGTCATTAGGGGGAGAATATAATGGTCCTCCAGAAAAGTAACCTGAATATCAATCCCAAGTAGGTCCCAAAATAAGTTAAAAGGGATGGGAGATATTCAAGGAATAAGAGCTGACATGTACAAAAGATGCATGTGGCAAGCATAAGGTGAGAGATGGGCAGGTTAGAAAGAGTAGTGAGTAGTGGGATGATGTAGTGAGTGGTGGGATGATGTAGTAAAGTTGCCAGTGAAAGAGAAAAGAGAGGTATATGGGTGGTACATGGAAGGAGTGCATATGTATATGAGAAAGCAGCAGGGAGGTCAAGAGCATCTGGACCTGCTACACAAACACTGGGAACAACAGAGATGCAAATTACAAAATAAAAGCCAGTGCTTAGTGAAGAGCTACATACACAATAAGAACATCTCAATAGCAAAGGATGTTTAAGATTTTTGATTGGTGGTGATGGCTGGGACTGTTAATGGGATGATTGGTGAGCAATGACATGAGCAATAGACAGAAGTAGTACGTGGGAACATTAGGCAGGAGCATTAGGTAAAAACATTAAAGAGAAGTAGTAATAGGAACATTTAAGTGGCAGCATTTAGTAGAAGTGGTAGGTTAGATTATTTAGCTGGAACATTAGGTAAAAGCATCTGGAAACATTGTGCAGGAGCTGCCCTCTCTTTAAGACCTGTTAAAAATGAGGCACTAAAGGCTCAGAAGCAGCATTGGAGTTCACCAGTTACGGAGACTCTTTTGCCATGGCCAACCCCCAAAGGAGTTCTCAGAGGGAATGAGCACCAGAGATATAAACACACAGATAGACCTTGACACTAACAGTCTTAATGACCCTGAAAATTAATTGGACTAAAGCCCAAATAATTAAAACACCAACCAGTGCTCAGGATTCTACATATTAAAGTAAGTGCTTAAAATGAGTCTCAGGGCCAGCGTGACAAAAAATTAATACAGACTGAGTAATGTTATGGATATCTATTGAATACTACAGACAGAAAGTAAAATACAATATAATGGCAATAAAACTGATGAAAGTGATATTAAGTACATACAGATATGAAAGTGATTCACAAGGTAATAAACAATGATAAGCATATAAAAAAATCTTTTATATCAAGGGGGAACTAGACTAACTAATACCAATGACTGGGCACTAGTTATTGCAAATAGGTCACAAAACATTATAAATACCAAATAACAGCAGAGGCAAATAGGAACACAATTCTTAATTATCTTAAGAAATCAAATGTGTGAATAAGGAACAAATGATTATAGAGAAGAAACTATCATATCACATTTGAGAGAAATAGATTAAGTCAAAATGACTTGATATAAGGTATGTAGTATCTTGTAGGCAGCCATCAACCAGGGAGGTACATTACAAATACTAACTGCCTAAGTATCAGGAGGGTTAGCAACAGCTGTGTAGAGAGCCAGCACTTCAGAGATTGTCATGCTGCACTCCTCTGATCCAGACAGCAGTCTCTTCTGTTTACCTCACTCACAAAGACTGCTGGTATTCTGTCCAAAAACATAATCTCTCCTTGTCACACATAACACTAGGCAACACTTAATTCACACAACTCATTCTTTGTAACTCTAGACTTTCTTGCAGTGAGCACTATATGCTAGCCCTGCCTTTTGGTAAAATGGCTGGAGCAACAGATAGTAGTAGTAGGTAATAACATTAGACAGAAACATTAGGCAGAAGTAGGAAGGAACATTAGGTGGGAGCATTCAGCAAAGTAGTAGGTTGAAACATTTGGCAGGAGCATTAAGTAAACACATAAGGTGGAAGTAGTTAGTAGAAACAATAGGTAAGAGTCTCTGGAAACACTGCACTTGAGTTGCCCTATGCCAATAGTCTGTTGAGGGTGAGACACAAAAGGGTAAAAAGCAACACATAGTTCACCAGTTACAGGGACTCTTTTCCCATAGCCACCCCCTTGAAGGAGTTCCCAAAGGGAACAAGCATCAGAAATACAGGCAGACGTGATATAAATATGCGCATGTGTCTTGCTGCCAGGTCAGTGACCTTTCTCTGCCCCTCTAACACTCCCTATTAATAATCTTTCTTTTCTAAAAATCTGACAAATATATTCTTTATTTGCTTTCAATTAGACATTCAATGACAAAAGTTCTGCTGAATAATAAACATAAGTTAAAGTACAGAAATGCCACAAATTCATTCTGCCTAATTGTTGTTTAGATCAGTCTGGGAAAGTTTGGATAGCTGCTTAGGGTCTACTAATGAGTCTATGATGGCTGAATACTATAAGGTGCATGAAAATTATTCAGTCTTCTCATTTCTTCATATATGCTTCTGACTACACACAAAAAATTTCTACCTTGCTAAATCTGTTGTACTGCATCTACTTTTTTCTCTAAGATGAGCACCTTTTTCTCTTCTTAGCAGCTGACTGGGAACTTATGTTAGTTTTCCTCTTTGTCACTGTGAAGGGATTGAGCCAGTTTTTGAAGATTTAATCCAAAGTAAGATTGGGGGCAACTCATACAGTGGTTTGATGGCATCAACTGTAAAGTTTCTGTACTTTTTCAAGAGATTATAGGAAGTATTGAGCTCAATTTCTGCTATGTTAATAATTTTGGAAAGCTGGTTTTTATCTTTGCAATATTTCACGTGTATTGTGTATTTAGAGCTAACAATTTTTTGATTAGTATGGTAACCACTTCTAAAACATAAAACCAAAAGCCTTTCTATGTTTCAGAGATGTGGCTCATATCAAAGGAACATGCCACAAAATAAGCACTTTCTAAAATCAAGTGCTGAGGGCAAAACCCATAGAAAATACCAGAAAGAATCATCAATGGTTAGTGATCCAAACACAGGTAACCAATATATAAGTAATCCATGCCATAACCAGTATATGAACAAGACTCAATAAGCAATCACTTACAAAAACAAGTCAATAAGCACTCACTTACAAAAACAGTCCTCACAACTAATGGAAACTTTCATTGAAACAGGACCTACCTATTCAAACCCAGGAATCATGGAAAAAGGGGAAATCCTAATTACTACAGACATGAAGTGATAACTTTACTACAAATGATCTTTTAATGCACACTTCAAATGGTCTAATATTAAAAAATTGCATGAAGGGATGATAATCTTTTTATTTCATAGCTGGACTCATGGAACTGCTAATTAGCAAAAAAAATTATGCCAATATGAACAAATAAGAAAGAACTATAAATGGAAAGACAGCCCACAATGACAGAGGAGTCAGTAAGGAGAAATGAGTGAAAGAAAGAAAAGAAGGTATATGTGATAAACAGGAGGTGTCCATATTGACTGGAAAACTAAGCTTTCATTTATAAAAAACAATAATAAAGAACTATAAATTGCAGGTTATTTAATGTATGTATGACTCATGGTGAGGTGCCTGAGGATTGGCGAAATGCGTGCATAGTGCCACTGTACAAAGGCAAAGGGGATAAGAGTGAGTGCTCAAATTACAGAGGTATAAGTTTGTTGAGTATTCCTGGTAAACTATATGGGAGGGTATTGATTGAGAGGGTGAAGGCATGTACAGAGCATCAGATTGGGGAAGAGCAGTGCGGTTTCAGAAGTGGTAGAGGATGTGTGGATCAGGTGTTTGCATTGAAGAATGTATGTGAGAAATACTTAGAAAAGCAAATGGATTTGTATGTAGCATTTATGGATCTGGAGAAGGCATATGATAGAGTTGATAGAGATGCTCTGTGGAAGGTATTAAGAATATATGGTGTGGGAGGCAAGTTGTTAGAAGCAGTGAAAAGTTTTTATCGAGGATGTAAGGCATGTGTACGTGTAGGAAGAGAGGAAAGTGATTGGTTCTCAGTGAATGTAGGTTTGCGGCAGGGGTGTGTGATGTCTCCATGGTTGTTTAATTTGTTTATGGATGGGGTTGTTAGGGAGGTAAATGCAAGAGTCCTGGAAAGAGGGGCAAGTATGAAGTCTGTTGGGGATGAGAGAGCTTGGGAAGTGAGTCAGTTGTTGTTCGCTGATGATACAGCGCTGGTGGCTGATTCATGTGAGAAACTGCAGAAGCTGGTGACTGAGTTTGGTAAAGTGTGTGGAAGAAGAAAGTTAAGAGTAAATGTGAATAAGAGCAAGGTTATTAGGTACAGTAGGGTTGAGGGTCAAGTCAATTGGGAGGTGAGTTTGAATGGAGAAAAACTGGAGGAAGTGAAGTGTTTTAGATATCTGGGAGTGGATCTGTCAGCGGATGGAACCATGGAAGCGGAAGTGGATCATAGGGTGGGGGAGGGGGCGAAAATTTTGGGAGCCTTGAAAAATGTGTGGAAGTCGAGAACATTATCTCGGAAAGCAAAAATGGGTATGTTTGAAGGAATAGTGGTTCCAACAATGTTGTATGGTTGCGAGGCGTGGGCTATCGATAGAGTTGTGCGCAGGAGGATGGATGTGCTGGAAATGAGATGTTTGAGGACAATGTGTGGTGTGAGGTGGTTTGATCGAGTAAGTAACGTAAGGGTAAGAGAGATGTGTGGAAATAAAAAGAGCGTGGTTGAGAGAGCAGAAGAGGGTGTTTTGAAATGGTTTGGGCACATGGAGAGAATGAGTGAGGAAAGATTGACCAAGAGGATATATGTGTCGGAGGTGGAGGGAACGAGGAGAAGAGGGAGACCAAATTGGAGGTGGAAAGATGGAGTGAAAAAGATTTTGTGTGATCGGGGCCTGAACATGCAGGAGGGTGAAAGGAGGGCAAGGAATAGAGTGAATTGGAGCGATGTGGTATACAGGGGTTGACGTGCTGTCAGTGGATTGAATCAAGGCATGTGAAGCGTCTGGGGTAAACCATGGAAAGCTGTGTAGGTATGTATAGTTGCGTGTGTGGACGTGTGTATGTACGTGTGTATGGGGGTTGGGCCATTTCTTTCGTCTGTTTCCTCGCGCTACCTCGCAAACGCGGGAGACAGCGACAAAGTATAAAAAAAAAAAAAAAAAAAAAAAAAAAAAATTGCAGTCAGATTAAATAACTACATATGGTAAACCCTTGATTTAATGGACTAATCGAGGGGAGGGTGTGTCCATTAATGCCGAAAGTCCATTAAATCGAATGTAACCTAAGGGCCAATCTTTAATACAAGATACAATAATACAGTATATAGTTCACATGCTTTCTTTTAAGTCCTGTATCACTTGATGCCATTTTGAATTGTAAGGACTTCAAAATTATTTAGTAAATAGTCACAATTCTCTGTATACAACCTGACCACATGATAGACTGAGGCAGAGACCAAAACAAAGCAGATATACCCCATGCTACCAAAAACAAGTGCAATATCAAATGCGTATGGTGTGGCGTTTGATTTTTTCAATTATCATCAATTAATGTATCATTATTTGCCCAGTCTGTTAAATCCAAAATCCATTACATAAGAGATCCATTAAATTGAGGGTTTACTGTATCTGAAAGCCCTCTGGGAAGAGATTTGGAATGGTGCACAACTACTGCCACATCTTTTAAGGGATACGACCCAATGCAACATACAAAAACAGTTTTGGAAAGATTTGTAGACATTAACAACCTTGTATACCATGATGCAATTGTTGCAACAATTTCAAGTTTTGTGCAATTTGCACCTGAGATCACTACTGCATCACTTACATGAAAAAAATCATTAAGTAATTCCAAATGAAGCGTGAAATTTAGCATGTTAATACTCGAAGCCTGCTCTCTCATGGTAATCAAACTCTATTACATGGCAACCCTAGACAGCATTCATCACAAGTCCATCAGTTACCTCCTTGCAACTATGCTGGAAAGTGCTGTATGTGAGCTCTTTTGAAAAGTTTCTCAAGTCCCTCTCTTACACTTCTAACCTCCACTGTCCTGTAATGTTCGACTGTAAAACTGTTTGTAAAGCATAGATAAGAGTATTTTACGATGTCTCACTAATTCAAACTTGTAACCAACACCTGAGTGGTTCATGAACTGCCACTGTATCTCAATAAGTGCCCCTTTATGTGCATGCAATAAATGTCTCTTCCCTCCGTAAATGTAATACAAAGTGTTATGCTATAAGATACTTATGTTTTCATTACATAACTCATCGCTTTTGTTCAACCCCATTACAATGCCCTTCTACATGTGCATGTGGTTAATGTCTGATTGTTGCCTTAACACAGACTAAATTAAACCCTGAATGTGAAAATGTCCACCCTGAACCCGATGGCAGCAACTATATGTCCAAGTCCATTTTGTGGGTTTCTGGTCACTTAACACAGGCATAGGGATATTGCAAAGCAGACAAGCAGCATCTTGCAATATGACTTTCTCCTGCTGCCTCTTCTTCCCAGCCAACACAGGCAACCACCTACACTTTCCGTTGCCATCAGTGTTGCCTACCCTACCGCACCCTTTGCAACTCCCCCAATCATTTAATATTGCATCAAAAGGTAAAACTGTTATAAAATACATTTTTAATCTATTAGCATATTACAACAATGATTATATTGTTGTATACTTCCAGTATGCTATATAACAGTACACTACATGGGGATGGGTTTTATCCTAAAATTGCCAACAGCTAAAACGTATATGCTAGCAAAATTGTACAATCACCATAACATACCCTGACACTTATAATAGCCAATGGAATAATAAAAAATGAAAAAATATAAAAGTAAAAATAAAAACTAAAAAGAGAGGGAACAGTTTTTTGAAAAATTTCTTGATATTCCATTTCTTTTAATCTATCAGCCTAGTTTAACTCATAGCCAATTTTGGATTTCATCAATAAAAAGCTTAAAAATATTTTCATTTTTTGTTATGTAAGACTTACTGTGCTTAATAATTTTTTGTTGGTAAAAATATGAGCAGATTGTACTGAAATATCAAAATACATGACTTCACATCAGAATTTATTCTTGCTTTGTCTGAAAGAGCAACCAATTTTACATAAAATGTAGTGAGTTTCATTAAAAAAAAAAAATGAATTGGTTGAGAAAAAGTTTATCAAAAGAAAAAATACAGCTTGGTTCTTCCATGCTAGGTTACAACTAATCCCATGTGTGGGAGGGGATAAAGTTAACAGTAAGGCAGTGACTATCATCTTGAATGGGTGTGCACAAGCATTCATGAAGATCTTCCTCTAGCAATATTCTAGTGTAAGAGTGTCATTAATGGTACAAGAAATATGTGCTTGAAAGGCTTTAGTTCCACATAATTCGGCAACTTTTAGGCAAAGAAAGTGACTTTATCAAAATTACTAATCTGAATTAAAATCTAAGACCACTTTCCTTGTGGTGTAAAGTTGTTTCTCCCTTGCTCTTTCATGAACATAATTTCAGTTTCTGCTTTAGTTAGCAGACAGCTTGCATACCTCAGCACTGAGTACTTGGAAGGCCACTGCAACACATTTTTGCTGGGTGGCCACTGGCAACCCAAAAGTAACACTGTGATGTTTGTTTCTTTAACCTACTGCTAAGCTTTAAAACTCCTTACTTTATTATGCTTTCAGTATCAAACAGGACATGACATGTCTCTTTTTACAGGGGAAGTATTCCACTTCATCAGATCCTCAAAAACAAAATTGCAAATATAAGTAGGTAGCTGTTGAGCAATCATTTTCATTCACTATTTCTATTACTGTTTCATAGAACTGAAAATATGAGAATCAGTGCAATGAGTTTCACTCACCATATTCAAACTACTCCAGAACCTTAACTGGAAAAGAGTCTTTGGAACTTACATACCAATAATTACAAGAGAAACTGAAACGAGTCAAATATTACATAAATGTAATACCTTTTAGAAATAAATGTAGTAATGTGTACAACAAAAACTAGAACTAGTTCAAGTATCAAATATATGGAAGATCTATCATGCACTGCTATATATGTCATTGTTGGGTGAATGAATACAATATTTATGACACTAATTCTTATGTATCTTGAAAAGAAAAGCCACACACCGCAACTAATACAGATGAAAAAACTTCACTAGCATAAATTTTTTGATGGGCATCAAGTAACAACATTCCTGTCAGGATTAATAATCAACTAATCCATGTAAAAGAGATTCATGGCAAATACTATGAGCTTTGCATGCTGTTTCTGACTTCAATCACTTTCTCATCTGCATAACAATTAAAAAAGAGATTATCTGGTTCTGATAGGCTTTTTGGATGAGACCACTGCTTGATAACCTATGTACTTCCTCAAGCATGCTATAATCCTAATGAGTTCCAGGCTATTAAGTGCATATAAATTCAATGTCAGTAGCTCCATTAAATAATACATGCCTCTGAAGCCCTTCAGAGAAGGCTACAAGGTATGGGTACAGGCTTACAGCAGTGGTTATGTGTGCCAATTTGAAGCATGTACAGGTCAAACACCTGGAACTATTGGAGCAGGTCTAGGCCAAAATGTTGAGTACTAATTGTCAGCAATACTGAATTACAAAGCATTCAAACATCTGGTGGAAAATATATTTTCCTCAATTTTACTGGTAAAATCTATGGCTGATAAGGATTCAGACAGATAATATGAAACAATTAGTACCAATTAATGAAGACCTCCTGATTTTCTCTCTGACAAAGATCCCAGTTCAGGGCATGCAGATTGGCAAATGGAGCCTTCCATTATCTCCAGTAAGATATGAATGGAAAACAAGGTAACCCTTATGCATGATCCACGAAGAAACAAAAGCAAGCAGTCATAACAATAAAGACAGCAACAGTAATGACCTTCAGTGCTCTAAGACCATTGTGCTCACATGGGTTGTCAACTGGGCAGATATGTTCAAGTTGTTGCATTTAATCAACTTGAACCAAGGTCTCATAAATAGTGGCACCAAATCTCTTTCCATTTAATGGATATAACTGTGGTGTCTGGCTTTATAATGTATCAACACATTCCCCCAAAAGAGAAAATCAAGGTAAGAGGTTTCAAGGCCTATGCCAATGCTGCTATGATTTGTACAGCCGGAATGCCTAATTGGAGGGACAGTGAGCAGAATATAGCAAGTGCACCAAGACAGCACAAACAAAACATTCCAAATGAAATATGGCGTGATCAGTCAAAGCATATGCCAGAATTTGGACTGACCTTCCAGTGATGCAACCACTGCAGCACAATATAGGAACCACACAGGACAAGATGGTAGTGCAGTACATGCAAAGTTCCTCAGTTTAACAGCTCCTCACATGCTTGTTTTCCACTGTAACAAAGAGTTATTAAATAACAATTTGTGTATTGACATAAAGAAGCACCCAGAGCAAGAGGGATGTGCATTACACACCATTTGTTTAAAAAAAGTTGTCAGGCCATGGACATACTTCTGGTTTTGAGGAATTTAATTTTTGTTTCAAAATGAGGATCATATATATACTGTGCATCATTTCTTTCTATGTCAATCTCAAAGAAGAATTAATCACCAATCAAAAAAAAATTAACCAACTGACTGAAAATGTAAAGATCAACATAAACAAACGTCTTTATTGAAATTTACAGTGGTCAACAAAGCTAACCATGTTATCATGCCTTTACTAAAAAGAATAAAACATTCTTATCACCCACTTTCCTTCCATCTGTTTCCAGCTAGTTTCTCTCAACCTTGAAAATACTTTCTCTTATACACAACTGATTCTGCTTGAAAAGCCCAAGCAAAGCATCAACAGGAAGAGACAAACAACAGCCTACTTTGCACACATCCACTCTCAAGCTGTCAGGTATAATGCAATGAAAGTACCCTAGAACCCACAATCTAGCCCTACAAACTATTCCAAGGTTTACCATTAATGCTTCTTTTGTCTTGTTTCAGCCCACTGACAGCATATCATCATCCTCCACACAACACATAAATCCAATTCATTCTATCCCAGGCATGCTTTGCACCCTACTGAGTTCAAACCCTAACATCCCAAAACCTCACTTCTCACACAGATATCTTATTAGGCAGTCTTTCTTTGCTCATACCATTTCGGCATATCATAATAAGCTTGTAAATCATACTCGACTTTCTACCACAATGCTCTATCTTATGCTGTCATTCCTCACATGTTCAGCCCAACTCACACCACATACTGTCCTCAGGTGATTCACTTCCAGTCTGTCTGCCCTCTTCTGTTCTTTTGCATTTAGAGCCTAAGACTTACATCCATTCAACAATGTCGGAACTACTATACCTTCAAACACACCTATTCATACTGTGCTTAATGCATCCTGGGCCTTTGCCCCCTCTCCCACCCTTATGTTCACTTCCACTCCCATGGATTCATGTAAAAAAACTTCACTCCCACGGATCTAAATCATTCGACTTTCTCTAAGTGCTTCTGACTAAAATTTACTTCCAAACAATCCTGTCTTATCTCCCTTCTGCATCTCATTACCTTACTTTTATTCACATTCACTCTCAACTTTCTTTTTTCATACATACTCCAAAACTGTCACCAGTTTCTGGAGTTTCTCAGTAAACCACCAGACCTGTGTTATCTACAAACGATAGGTGATTCATCTTACATGCTCCCCAATCCCCAGCATGATGTAAACCTGCCCCTCACAATAAAACCCTTAAATTCACCTCCCTCACCATCCCATCCGTAAAATGATTAAAAAGCCATGATGACAACACTAATCCTTGAGCAAACCCACCTTCACCAAGAACCATTCACCCTATTCGATTCATAATCGCGCACATGCCTCAATCTTCTGTTAAGTTTTATTGGACTTCCCCTGCTGGGATTATGCTGGGAGTATAATCTTGGCAAAGAACTTCTCACTCTAATGAAGTGTTCTTTTTTTTTTGTTGCTGGAAGTTGTGCAGTCTTGGGCTGCTGGAACCTTTAAAAAGGTCCTGGATAACACCAGGACTCTTTCACAATCAGTGGTCTTTGGGTAATTGTAAATAAAACTAAATAAAACCTGATAAACACTCCTCACAGCACCTACCAACTTCCTATTTAGCCCATATATTCATAGCTCATTCCATAAGGTATAGATGTATCCTATCATACACTTTCTCAAGATCCATAAATGCCATAACACAGTTCACTCTCCAAGAATTTCTTAAACAAATTCTTCAAAGTCAACTCTTGCCCCACACACCCTCTATATCAACTAAAGCCACAGCACTTAGCACTTCTCTCATCAGGTATTCTGTGTATGCATCAACCCTCTGAATCACCTCTCTCCCATACAACTTACCAGGCACTGCATACTCACAAAGCTATACCTCTGTAACTCAAGTTTTCACTTTTGTCCCTCTTACCTTTCTAAAAGGAGCACGGTACATGCATTCTGCCAGCCCAGGGGTATTTTTACTTGGGCAATACAATTGCTGAATGGCCTGAATAATCAGTAAACAACAGTGTCACTCCTTTAACTGAGAAGTTCACAGGCAATTTTAAAAATTCAAACAAGCATATGGAAAGGATTTATAAAAATCCTTAACCATGTGTATTAGCTTTCTAAGATGATAGTAATTACTTACTCTACGGTAATTCTGATACTATTCAAGTAAAGATTTTAACAGAAAAAGTTCTCAATGTCTACACAACAAAAACCAAAAAACAAGAGAAAATAAAGAGACAGCAAGCTAAAAGAAAGAGTGAATATCCACCCATTGCTTGAAAAATGCCAATAGAGTCTTACTCCAATCGTTTTTTTACTAAAGTGAAAAATTATGAAAAGAATTATATCCAGAGATAACAATTTAGTAAACTGGCAGCACAACACAATCAGCCTTACAAACTGTAAAAATAAAAGTAGAATATCAAATACATAGCTGTTAGGATTAAAAATACATAGTTTCATTCCAAGTTATCATCTTTGCAAGGTACAAAAGAGTTCAGGAAATTTTTAAATTTCATATCTAGATGATCAACATGTGTCATGTTTCCATTTTCTAGTCTATCTCAGTAACTGTTTCTAAGA
Organism: Panulirus ornatus; assembly: GCF_036320965.1. NCBI lineage: Eukaryota > Metazoa > Arthropoda > Malacostraca > Decapoda > Palinuridae > Panulirus > Panulirus ornatus. Next base: position 15,672,138 of record NC_092281.1, read on the forward strand.
ATAATATATATATAGGTTTTGAAAACAGAAGAACCTTTTCTCTTCGAGGCAATGTCCAGAAAACATGAAAAAATATTCTCTAAGGAATATAAGGATCAACCTTTCAACCCTTAGTATTTCTCATGAGGATGCACTAGTCTTCACTCACCCTTTGCTAACCTCGCAATCATAACAGGAGCAACTTAGCTCATTTTAAACCTGCCCTCGATCAATCAGCGACTGCCCCTTCAAGCTGTTCAGAGCTCATGTTTTGCAGATTATGGGTGCCGACCTAAAGTCAGTCACAGTAAGTATATAGAAAAAGCCTTTCATAAAAAGAGAAGAAGGAATGGTAGGGTTAGTAAATCAGAAATAATGTTCACAGGACAATGTCTCACAGCAGGAATGTTCTTGAATTTTGAAAACCTACATTTCTCTTCTCTGCAGTCTGTACTGCAAGCATGAAAGCATACCAACATGAAATAAGAAGGTTTAGAGAAAAAGTTTCAGATATGACTGATCCCGAAAGCAATTATAAGTACCGATACGTTCAATGGTGACATGAAGGTACACTAGAATCAGACTCTCCTAAAGGATTAATTCCAAGTGAATATTTAAACTAAGATACCCTATGATGAGGGTGGAAGTGCCAAAGTTCCTTTTTACTGGTTTTCTTCAACAAAAGATCTCTAAGGAAGACTAAGGTTCAGGCCACCATTCTCACAGACAGACATTCTTCATAAAAGGAGTTTCAAGATTTCATAGTGAATAAATAATTTCTCTATGTTAGCTGAGATGGCATGGGCAACTGAATGCCCTAATCAAGGCCATCTCATTAACACATGGAGACATCATGCATCCCTGCCGCAAACCGACATTCACGAAGAACCAATTACTTTCCTCTCTTCCTACTCATACACATGCCTACATCCTTGATAAAAACTTTTCACTACTTCCAGCAACTTTCCTCCCACACCATATACTCTTAATACCTTCCACAGAGCATCTCCATCAACTCTATCATATGCCTTCTCCAGGTCCATAAATGCTACATACAAATCCATCTGTTTTTCTAAATACTTCTTACATACATTCTTCAAAGCAAACACCTGATCCATATATCCTCTACCACTTCTGAAACCACACTGTTCTTCCCCAATCTGATGCTCTGTACATGCCTTGACCCTCTCAATCAATACCCTCCCGTATAATTTCCCAGGAATACTCAACAAACTTATACCTCTGTAATTTGAACACTCAACTTTATCCCCCCCTACCTTTGTACAATGGCACTATGCATGCATTCCACCAATCCTCAGGCACTTCACCATGAACCATACATACACTGAATATCCTCACCAACCAGTCAACAACACAGTCACCCCCTTTTTTTAAAAAATTCCACAGCAATACCATTCAAACCCGCCACCTTGCCAGTTTTCATCTTCCGCAAAGCTTTCACTACCTCTTTTCTGTTTACCAAATCATTCTCCCTGACCCTCTCACTTCGCACAACACCTTGACCAAAACACCCAATATCTGCCACTCTATCAGCATACACATACAACAAACCATCAAAATACTCACTCCATCTCCCTCTTGTTCTCTTGTCTTACACACTTTATTTACCTCCTTCCAAAACATCTTTTTATTCTCCCTAAAATCTAATGATACTCTCTCATCCCAACTCTCATTTGCCCTCTTTTTCACCTCTTGCACCTTTCTCTTGACCTATATATATATGTGGTTTCGGTGCATTATTACATGACAGCTAGAGACTGAGTGTGAACGAATGGGACCTTTGATGTCTTTTCATAGCGCTACCTCGCACACATGAGGGGGGGAGGGGGTTCTTATTCCATGTGTGGAGAGGTGGCGATGGCAATGAATAAAGGCAGACAGTATGAATTATGTACATGTGTATATATGTATATGTCTGTGTGTGTGTATATAGGTATACATTGAGATGTATAGGTATGTACATTTGCATGTGTGGACGTGTATGTATATACATGTGTATGTGGGTGGATTGGGCCATTCTTTCGTCTGTTTCCTTGTGCTACCTCGCTAACGCGGGAGATAGCGATATACTTTCTTTCTTTCATACTATTCGCCATTTCCCGCGTTAGCGAGGTAGCGTTAAGAACAGGACTGGGCCTTTGAGAGAATATCCTCATCTGGCCCCCTTCTCTGTTCCTTCATTGGAAAAAAAAAAAATAAGAGGGGAGGATTTCCAGCCCCCCACTCCCACAGCGATATATATATATATATATATATATATAAATATATATATATATATATATATATATATATATATATATATATATATATATATATATATATATATATCTTTTTTTTTTTTTAAACTATTCGCCATTTCCCGCGTTAGCGAGGTAGCGTTAAGAACAGAGGACTGGGCCTTTTTTGGAATATCCTCACCTGGCCCCATCTGTTCCTTCTTTTGGAAAATTGAAAAAAAAAATGAGAGGGGAGGATTTCCAGCCCCCCCCTCCCTCCCCTTTTAGTCGCCTTCTACGACACACAGGGAATACGTGGGAAGTATTCTTAATCCCCTATCCCCTCTCGCATTTTTTTTTTTCTTTTTTTTCCAAAAGAGGGAACAGAGAAGGGGGCCAGGTGAGGATATTCCCTCAAAGGCCCAGTCCTCTGTTCTCAACGCTACCTCGCTAATGCGGAAAATGGCGAATAATATGAAAAAAAGAAAAAGATATATATATATATATATATATATATATATATATATATATAAATATGGTTTGATCGAGTAAGTAACTTAAGGGTAAGAGAGATGTGTGGAAATAAAAAGAGCGTGGTTGAGAGAGCAGAAGAGGGTGTTTTGAAATGGTTTGGGCACATGGAGAGAATGAGTGAGGAAAGATTGACCAAGAGGATATATGTGTCGGAGGTGGAGGGAACGAGGAGAAGAGGGAGACCAAATTGGAGGTGGAAAGATGGAGTGAAAAAGATTTTGTGTGATCGGGGCCTGAACATGCAGGAGGGTGAAAGGAGGGCAAAGAATAGAGTGAATTGGAGCGATGTGGTATACCGGGGTTGACGTGCTGTCAGTGGATTGAATCAAGGCATGTGTACAGGGGTGGGTTGGGCCATTTCTTTTGTCTGTTTCCTTGCGCTACCTCGCAAATGCGGGAGACAGCGAAAAAAAAAAAAAAAAAAAAAAATATATATATATATATATATATATATATATATATATATATATATATATATATGAGTGGTTTTTTTATTTTTTTTATTTTAATTTTCCAAAAGAAGGAACAGAGAAGGGGGCCAGGTGAGGGTATTCCCTCAAAGGCCCAGTCCTCTGTTCTTAACGCTACCTCGCTATCGCGGGAAATGGCGAATAGTATGAAAAAAAAAAAAAAAAAAATATGAGTGGTAGTGAGTGGTGGGATGAAGAAGTAAGTGAAGAGGTGAAAAAAGGGCAAAAAACGTAGGGTGATGAGATGTGTTGGAAATAAAAGAGTGAGGTAAGATGAGCAGAAGAGGTTTTTGAAATGGTTTGGGCACATGGAGAATGAGGAGAAAGATGACGAAGATGGATATAGTTGTCGGTGGAGGGAACGAGCAGAAGAGGTGACCAATGGAGGGCAGAAAGATGGAGTGAAAAAGATTTTGTTGATCGGGGCTACTGCTGATGGGAGGGTGAAAGGAGGGCAAGAAATGAGTGAATTGGAGTCATGTGGTATACAGGGTTCGTAGCTGTCAGTGGATTGAAGCCAAGGCATGTGAAAGCGACTGGGTAAACCATGGAAACTGTTAGTATTATATTTGCTATTGTAAGTTGTATGTACTTGTTATGGGGGGGGGTGGGTCATTCTTTCGTCTGTATCTGCGCTACCTCGCAAACGCGGGATCACAGGCCAGTCATATTAAAACAAAAAAAAGAAAAATAAAAAAAAAAAAAAAAATATGAGTGGTAGTGAGTGGTGGGATGAAGAAGTAAGAGTATTAGTGAAAGAGAAGAGAGAGGCATTTGGACGATTTTTGCAGGGAAAAAATGCAGTTGAGTGGGAGACGTATAAGAGAAAGAGACAGGAGGTCAAGAGAAAGGTGCAAGAGGTGAAAAAAAGGGCAAATGAGAGTTGGGGTGAGAGAGTATCATTAAATTTTAGGGAGAATAAAAAGATGTTCTGGAAGGAGGTAAATAAAGTGCGTAAGACAAGGGAGCAAATGGGAACTTCAGTGAAGGTTGCAAATGGGGAGGTGATAACAAGTAGTGGTGATGTGAGAAGGAGATGGAGTGAGTATTTTGAAGGTTTGTTGAATGTGTTTGATGATAGAGTGGCAGATATAGGGTGTTTTGGTCGAGGTGGTGTGCAAAGTGAGAGGGTTAGGGAAAATGATTTGGTAAACAGAGAAGAGGTAGTAAAAGCTTTGCGGAAGATGAAAGCCGGCAAGGCAGCAGGTTTGGATGGTATTGCAGTGGAATTTATTAAAAAAGGGGGTGACTGTATTGTTGACTGGTTGGTAAGGTTATTTAATGTATGTATGACTCACGGTGAGGTGCCTGAGGATTGGCGGAATGCGTGCATAGTGCCATTGTACAAAGGCAAAGGGGATAAGAGTGAGTGCTCAAATTACAGAGGTATAAGTTTGTTGAGTATTCCTGGTAAATCATATGGGAGGGTATTGATTGAGAGGGTGAAAGCATGTACAGAGCATCAGATTGGGGAAGAGCAGTGTGGTTTCAGAAGTGGTAGAGGATGTGTGGATCAGGTGTTTGCTTTGAAGAATCTATGTGAGAAATACTTAGAAAAGCAAATGGATTTGTATGTAGCATTTATGGATCTGGAGAAGGCATATGATAGAGTTGATAGAGATGCTCTGTGGAAGGTATTAAGAATATATGGTGTGGGAGGCAAGTTGTTAGAAGCAGTGAAAAGTTTTTATCGAGGATGTAAGGCATGTGTATGTGTAGGAAGAGAGGAAAGTGATTGGTTCTCAGTGAATGTAGGTTTGCGGCAGGGGTGTGTGATGTCTCCATGGTTGTTTAATTTGTTTATGGATGGGGTTGTTAGGGAGGTGAATGCAAGAGTTTTGGAAAGAGGGGCAAGTATGAAGTCTGTTGGGGATGAGAGAGCTTGGGAAGTGAGTCAGTTGTTGTTCGCTGATGATACAGCGCTGGTGGCTGATTCATGTGAGAAACTGCAGAAGCTGGTGACTGACTTTGGTAAAGTGTGTGAAAGAAGAAAGTTAAGAGTAAATGTGAATAAGAGCAAGGTTATTAGGTACAGTAGGGTTGAGGGTCAAGTCAATTGGGACGTGAGTTTGAATGGAGAAAAACTGGAGGAAGTGAAGTGTTTTAGATATCTGGGAGTGGATCTGGCAGCGGATGGAACCATGGAAGCGGAAGTGGATCATAGGGTGGGGGAGGGGGCGAAAACTCTGGGAGCCTTGAAGAATGTGTGGAAGTGGAGAACATTATCTCGGAAAGCAAAAATGGGTATGTTTGAAGGAATAGTGGTTCCAACAATGTTGTATGGTTGCGAGGCGTGGGCTATGGATAGAGTTGTGCGCAGGAGGATGGATGTGCTGGAAATGAGATGTTTGAGGACAATGTGTGGTGTGAGGTGGTTTGATCGAGTAAGTAACGTAAGGGTAAGAGAGATGTGTGGAAATAAAAAGAGCGTGGTTGAGAGAGCAGAAGAGGGTGTTTTGAAATGGTTTGGGCACATGGAGAGAATGAGTGAGGAAAGATTGACCAAGAGGATATATGTGTCGGAGGTGGAGGGAACGAGGAGAAGAGGGAGACCAAATTGGAGGTGGAAAGATGGAGTGAAAAAGATTTTGTGTGATCGGGGCCTGAACATGCAGGAGGGTGAAAGGAGGGCAAGGAATAGAGTGAATTGGAGCGATGTGGTATACCGGGGTTGACATGCTGTCAGTGGATTGAATCGGGGCATGTGAAGCGTCTGGGGTAAACCATGGAAAGCTGTGTAGGTATGTATATTTTGCGTGTGTGGACGTATGTATATACATGTGTATGGGGGTGGGTTGGGCCATTTCTTTCGTCTGTTTCCTTGCGCTACCTCGCAAACGCGGGAGACAGCGACAAAGCAAAAAAGAAAATATATATATATATATATATATATATATATATATATATATATATATATATATATATATTATCCCCTTTGCCTTTGTACAATGGCACTATGCACGCATTCCGCCAATCCTCAGGCACCTCACCATGAGTCATACATACATTAAATAACCTTACCAACCAGTCAACAATACAGTCACCCCCTTTTTTAATAAATTCCACTGCAATACCATCCAAACCTGCTGCCTTGCCGGCTTTCATCTTCCGCAAAGCTTTCACTACCTCTTCTCTGTTTACCAAATCATTTTCCCTAACCCTCTCACTTTGCACACCACCTCAACCAAAACACCCTATATCTGCCACTCTATCATCAATCACACATTCAACAAACCTTCAAAATACTCACTCCATCTCCTTCTCACATCACCACTACTTGTTATCACCTCCCCATTTGCGCCCTTCACTGAAGTTTGTTGAGTATTCCTGGTAAATTATATGGGAGGGTATTGATTGAGAGGGTGAAGGCATGTACAGAGCATCAGATCGGGGAAGAGCAGTGTGGTTTCAGAAGTGGTAGAGGATGTGTGGATCAGGTGTTTGCTTTGAAGAATGTATGTGAGAAATACTTAGAAAAGCAAATGGATTTGTATGTAGCATTTATGGATCTGGAGAAGGCATATGATAGAGTTGATAGAGATGCTCTGTGGAAGGTATTAAGAATATTTGGTGTGGGAGGAAAGTTGTTAGAAGCAGTGAAAAGTTTTTATCGAGGATGTAAGGCATGTGTACGTGTAGGAAGAGAGGAAAGTGATTGGTTCTCAGTGAATGTAGGTTTGCGGCAGGGGTGTGTGATGTCTCCATGGTTGTTTAATTTGTTTATGGATGGGGTTGTTAGGGAGGTAAATGCAAGAGTTTTGGAAAGAGGGGCAAGTATGAAGTCTGTTGGGGATGAGAGAGCTTGGGAAGTGAGTCAGTTGTTGTTCGCTGATGATACAGCGCTGGTGGCTGATTCATGTGAGAAACTGCAGAAGCTGGTGACTGAGTTTGGTAAAGTGTGTGGAAGAAGAAAGTTAAGAGTAAATGTGAATAAGAGCAAGGTTATTAGGTACAGTAGGGTTGAGGGTCAAGTCAATTGGGAGGTAAGTTTGAATGGAGCAAAACTGGAGGAAGTAAAGTGTTTTAGATATCTGGGAGTGGATCTGGCAGCGGATGGAACCATGGAAGCGGAAGTGGATCATAGGGTGGGGGAGGGGGCGAAAATCCTGGGAGCCTTGAAGAATGTGTGGAAGTGGAGAACATTATCTCGGAAAGCAAAAATGGGTATGTTTGAAGGAATAGTGGTTCCAACAATGTTGTATGGTTGCGAGGCGTGGGCTATGGATAGAGTTGTGCGCAGGAGGATGGATGTGCTGGAAATGAGATGTTTGAGGACAATGTGTGGTGTGAGGTGGTTTGATCGAGTGAGTAACGTAAGGGTAAGAGAGATGTGTGGAAATAAAAAGAGCGTGGTTGAGAGAGCAGAAGAGGGTGTTTTGAAGTGGTTTGGGCACATGGAGAGAATGAGTGAGGAAAGATTGACCAAGAGGATATATGTGTCAGAGGTGGAGGGAACGAGGAGAAGAGGGAGACCAAATTGGAGGTGGAAAGATGGAGCGAAAAAGATTTTGTGTGATCGGGGCCTGAACATGCAGGAGGGTGAAAGGAGGGCAAGGAATAGAGTGAATTGGAGCGATGTGGTATACCGGGGTTGACGTGCTGTCAGTGGATTGAATCAAGGCATGTGAAGCGTCTGGGGTAAACCATGGAAAGCTGTGTAGGTATGTATATTTGCGTGTGTGGACGTATGTATATACATGTGTATGGGGGTGGGTTGGGCCATTTCTTTCGTCTGTTTCCTTGCGCTACCTCGCAAACGCGGGAGACAGCGACAAAGTATAATAAAAAAATAAAAAATAATATATATATATATATATATATATATATGGTAAATTATATGGGAGGGTATTGATTGAGAGGGTGAAGGCATGTACAGAGCATCAGATTGGGGAAGAGCAGTGTGGTTTCAGAAGTGGTAGAGGATGTGTGGATCAGGTGTTTGCTTTGAAGAATGTATGTGAGAAATACTTAGAAAAACACATGGATTTGTATGTAGCATTTATGGATCTGGAGAAGGCATATGATAGAGTTGATAGAGATGCTCTGTGGAAGGTATTAAGAATATATGGTGTGGGAGGAAAGTTGTTAGAGGCAGTGAAAAGTTTTTATCGAGGATGTAAGGCATGTGTACGTGTAGGAAGAGAGGAAAGTGATTGGTTCTCAGTGAATGTAGGTTTGCGGCAGGGGTGTGTGGTGTCTCCATGGTTGTTTAATTTGTTTATGGATGGGGTTGTTAGGGAGGTGAATGCAAGAGTTTTGGAAAGAGGGGCAAGTATGAAGTCTGTTGGGGATGAGAGAGCTTGGGAAGTGAGTCATTGTTGTTCGCTGATGATACAGCGCTGGTGGCTGATTCATGTGAGAAACTGCAGAAGCTGGTGACTGACTTTGGTAAAGTGTGTGAAAGAAGAAAGTTAAGAGTAAATGTGAATAAGAGCAAGGTTATTAGGTACAGTAGGGTTGAGGGTCAAGTCAATTGGGAGGTAAGTTTGAATGGAGCAAAACTGGAGGAAGTAAAGTGTTTTAGATATCTGGGAGTGGATCTGGCAGCGGATGGAACCATGGAAGCGGAAGTGGATCATAGGGTGGGGGAGGGGGCGAAAATCCTGGGAGCCTTGAAGAATGTGTGGAAGTGGAGAACATTATCTCGGAAAGCAAAAATGGGTATGTTTGAAGGAATAGTGGTTCCAACAATGTTGTACGGTTGCGAGGCGTGGGCTATGGATAGAGTTGTGCGCAGGAGGATGGATGCGCTGGAAATGAGATGCTTGAGGACAATGTGTGGTGTGAGGTGGTTTGATCGAGTAAGTAACATAAGGGTAAGAGAGATGTGTGGAAATAAAAAGAGCGTGGTTGAGAGAGCAGAAGAGGGTGTTTTGAAATGGTTTGGGCACATGGAGAGAATGAGAGGAAAGATTGACCAAGAGGATATATGTGTCGGAGGTGGAGGGAACGAGGAGAAGTGGGAGACCAAATTGGAGGTGGAAAGATGGAGTGAAAAAGATTTTGTGTGATCGGGGCCTGAACATGCAGGAGGGTGAAAGGAGGGCAAGGAATAGAGTGAATTGGATCAATGTGGTATACCGGGGTTGACGTGCTGTCAGTGGATTGAATCAGGGCATGTGAAGCGTCTGGGGTAAACCATGGAACGTTGTGTAGGTATGTATATTTGCGTGTGTGGACGTATGTATATACATGTGTATGGGGGTGGGTTGGGCCATTTCTTTCGTCTGTTTCCTTGCGCTACCTCGCAAACGCGGGAGACAGAAAAAAAAAAAAAAAAAAAAAAAAAAAAAAATATATATATATATATATATATATATATATATATATAGGTACACCACCGAATTTCTGGCAACTGATGGCTTGCACGGCCGGCCACCAGACTAGTTTACTGGGTGGCCATAGATGGTATTGTGTGTAGGGCGCACTTATTTACACTTATTTACCTGTCGGTGGTGCCACTGCAATTCTGTGAGATTCTTAGTTTACTTTGCTTAAATCTAACTCTAGTTATGGCTTCTAAGACATATGAGAGTGTCAGTCGTGGTGTCAAATGTAAACACCAGTCCATATCGATCCAAGATAAAGAAGAACTGTTGAAAAAAATGGACCGTGGTGTTTTGGTGAGTAAGCTGTGTGACATCTACAGTATCAGATCATCAACTGTTTATGATATAAAGAAGCAAAGGGAGAACATATTGAAATTCTATGCAGACAGCGATTCCCAGAAGCAAATGATGATTAGAAAAACTATGAAAGATGGTAAGAGTACTGAGCACAATCAAGTGATGATGGAATGGTTTCGACAGCGTCAGAGTGATGAAGTGGACTTGTCAGGGAGCATGATAATGGACCAAGCTAAGTTGTTCCATAAAGAACCTGAATTACAACATGAGTGTGACTATAATGAAGGATGGTTTCAAAGATTCAAGAAGCGTCATGGAATTTCCATTAATAAAGTGTGCGGAGAAAAGCAGTCTGCAAACAATGAAGGAGTTGCCGGGTACATGGACGAATTTATGAAACCCGTAGCTGACGAGCACCTCAGTCCTGAGCAGGAGTGTAATGCTGATGAAACTGCATTACTCTGGCGATGCACACCTTGGAAAACACTTACAACAGAAAATGAAGAAGACCCCACAGAGTTCAAACAATCTAAGGACAGACTTACCATCTTAGGTGCTCAAACATTTGATATTTGTTTAATATAGATTTTTTAGCAGTCCATGTTATACTTTAGACACATGGGAGATGTACTGTGGTTATCAGCAAATACTGGATTATGGACACCACTGTAACCTCTTGCAATATACACACATATAATATCATACTTGATCACCGTTTCCCACATTAGCGAGGCAGCACCAGGAAACAGACAATGAAAGACCCATCCACTCACATACACACATATATGCATACACACACATACATAAACATACATATACATATAAGATGCTTACTGACTTATGACCAATGTGACTTACAACCATCCATACACACGACCGGAAAAATTATGAATTAAAAAATATACATAAATATAAAAATTATGCTTGGTCGTGCATCTGCCAGTGCTAACAGCTGCATGCATACAATAGTGAATGTCAGACGATCCTGGCATTGTGTACATCACAGCATCTCTCTCAGTTCTTGCTCTTAGTTACCATTCAGTAAGCGCGCATTATTCAAGTGAATAGAATTTCATGCTGGAATAAATAATTTTTGTATTAAACCCCAAAGAAAATGAAGAGCAAGAGGAAAAACCCATCACATGCTGATATATCTGGCAAGAAGCCGAGGAAGATGGTTGATTTGGAATTGAAAATAAAGGTAATCACCCAATATGAAGGAAGAAAAAAGTTAATGCGATTGCACATGATCTACAGTGGTCCCATTTGATGGTCTCCACAATTTTCAAGGACAAAGAAAATATACAAGGAGCAGTGAAAGGTTTGGCAAGTATGAAGTCTACGATAATAACAAAGCAAACTTTGTACAAAGGCCTATCCACGAAATGGAAAAGTTGCTGATGATGTGGACGGAAGATCAAATTAAAAAACATGTATCACTAAGCTTGCTGACAATAAAGGAAAAGGCTAGAAGTCTTTTTGAGACTTTGGAGGAGTGAGCAGGAGAGAAACACATCGAGAACTTCACAGCAAGTCATGGTTCGATTTAAAAGCTAAGACTGACCATCAAAATTTAAGAAAGGGGATGTTTAACTCCATTCCATGACAAAGTAGCATCTGAAAAGACTACTGGAGCTGATTCATTATATGTAACATTCAAGTCAGAGTCCTCTAGCCAAAAGTACAGGAAAGGTAACCTGTGGGTTGCTTGGATATAGCAGGGGCTTTTGACCAGAGGAAGGGAGCCACAAATATTCACTCTGAAGGAAGGAAAAGGGGAATGAGGTACATCAGCAGAGCCCTACAGCTGTAAAATTGGATCCTGATGAGATGTACTATTCTTAAAGTGTACTCATTCCAATGGATAGTTCTTGAAATTGGTAAAAAATTCGAAGTGGCCTCCTTTTCCTTTATAGAGGTATGGGCTGAAAGAAGGATGCATGGTAAGCCTGTAAACAGGCTGAAGAATCACTTGAAGTTCAAAGCTTAAGGTCCTGGACCATTCATATGGGAAAAAAAAAAAATTAGGGGACCCTACACATATTTTGCTTGTGTCTCGAACAACAGCCTCAAAAAAGATCTGTCATTTTCTTAAAAAAGCCAAATTGAGGATGTTGCTAATGTTAAAAAAGTAATCCACAAAAACTAGATATGAAATCCAATTCTGACAAATCGAGCACTTCTCAGGGAAAGAAGCATATTGAAAAAAAGAAAAAAAATGCACCTCTTGTGGTAAACACACTGCATGTGAAGGTCTCATCACCTCCAATGCAATCCTCACAACTGGCAATACTACAAAATTAGGTCTAGGATACTAAAGAAACTTCACCCAAAAGGATGCCCAGATCCTCTAGTAAGGTAGAGAATGATGTAATGGCTAAGTTTCCGAAAACAACAGATCTTTTTCTTTCATACTATTCGCCATTTCCCGCATTAGCGAGGTAGCATTAAGAACAGAGGACTGGGCCTTTGTGGGAATATCCTCACCTGGCCCCCTTCTCTGTTCCTTCTTTTGGAAAAAAAAAATGAGAGGGGAGGATTTCCAGCCCCCCGCTCCCTTCCCTTTTAGTCGCCTTCTACGACACGCAGGGAATACATGGGAAGTATTCTTTCTCCCCTATCCCCAGGGATAAAAAACAACAGATAATGCAATAAAAACCAAAACTATTCCAGGGCCTCCCTACATCAAGGTGTAAAGCTCCCAGTGGTTACTTGACTATCAATTAATTGAGTGGGCAGATTAATCTTTTTTTTCATTTATCTAGAAAAAAGGAGCCACAATGTGACACCCAAAAATTATTGTAAAAACTGCCTGAAGTAAATGTTAACAAGAGAAAAACAGTCTTGGCTACAGGAGTCAATTCCCATTCGCAGTTTCAAATCAAATGTAAAGCTTTAGGGGTGAAGAAAAAGAAGTTTTCTCAGCCCTCCATGTGGAGCTCCACCATATATATCTACTAGACATGATATGGGACCTGAATGATAAAATACTTCTTCATTAGGACCCTCACATACTATTGGTGGGCTAGATGGGTAAAGTCAGCTTAAAAATAAATCATCCAATGATGACTCAGGAATTTGGAATAATCTTGTCATAAGAACTTACCTAGCAACATTATCCCATCAAGGCATTATGAAGTTTATGTTCTAATCACTACAAATTCATAAGCATCATGGCAGAAAGATGATGAAGGTCTAAATCTACCTCAGTAAGGGTCAGCCATGATGAAAAATTAACTGGTGTAACAACAGTATTCCAGGCAGGGTAAGGGGACTCTCCAGTTACAAGTACGACTTACATATCTATCAATACACATCCCTGTGGATGGGGGAGAAAGAATACTTCCCTTGCATTCCCTGCATGTTGTAGAAGGTGACAAAAGGGGTGTAGGTGGGTGGCTGGAAATCCCTCCCTCCTGTTATATTTTCCAAAAGAAGGAACAAAGACGTGGGCCAAGTGAGGATTTTTCCCTCTGATGCTCAGTCTTCTATTCTTGATACTACCTCGCTAACGCTACACCTGTCATGCTATCATCAAACACAATCAACAATCCTTTAGACTACTAACCCTATCTCCTCTTCAAATAATCAAATCATGTTACCACTTCCTCATTCACTATTTCCCATTCCCTTTACCAATGTTCCCATTTGTTCTCCTTTTTCTCTCACACTATCAACCTCCTTTGAAAACATCCTCTTATTCTCCCCAAAGTTTACTGATACTCACTCACCCCAACTTTCATTTGCCCATTATGTACAGGAAGGAGTGCCAGTTCTCAGTCTGTTTTTCAGTGATAAGGTTATAAATGGTATGCTTCAGAGTGTGGATTTGTTCTCTGACTTGTACTGATGGTATGTGCTTGTGTCTGAGCTAGTTTCTTTGCTTTATGAGGTATGAAACTTATGCGGAGAAATCTGGGTTATCCTTCTTTTTGTGCCAATGTGCTCTTTGCTAGTTTGGTTGAAGATGATGATAAGGGTGAGACTGCATGATCTTGGAATAAGTTTAGTGGGAGAACTGGCCAGTATGCTTTCCTTGGGGACACTACTGATGGTAAAATACATCAGGAGAATGTTCAAATGGGTGGAAAAACATCAATGATGTTGGCCAAGGTTTCCTATGAGAACATCAACTGTTGCTTAATTGTCAAGAGCTCAGAGTGAAAAGTTCATGCTCAAGAACATAACCCTCATTATATAATGGGTTTCTACAGTTCATGTACCATTCCGTATTATGCTGGATTTTTAGGGAAATAATCCTGTTGTTTTGAGGGGATGCTGATATACTATATACAAGCATATCATATGATTAGAAGAGGATATTTCTTAAACTCTACATAATAGAGAACTTGGGGGGCTTCTGATGCAGAAAGTCTAAATATACTTCAACCTTCTGAGAGGATTAATGTGGTAAAATGCAAACTCCTCTGACCTGGAAGTCCGTAGTGAATGCTTCAGGCAAGAAGTTATGGCGTTGAATCACTTGATACAGCATCTCATGTGTCTCAATGGCTGGCTTGATATCTCCCTTTAGAACCTGAAACAAAAGATTTTAAAAATGAACATTAAAGATAGAAATAAAATAATTTTCTTCAGACTAAACTGAGAAAGACAACTTATGAACTAAGCTAAACAGACAGTTTTTCATTATTTCCTTACCTGAAGTCCAGGCCAAAATGCAAGGAGAGCATCCATAAAGTTTCGTGAAGTGGTGTGGGGACGGTGCATGTGGACATCAAGCAGCATAGGACCTTGACTGATGTACTTCATTACGGCACTGTAATGCTGCCAAGGAATACAAAGATAAGACAGCAATACCTATAAATCATTTTCACAGCTGTTGATACACCTTTTCTGTGTTAACTCTTTCCACATTGTGTAAGGTACTTTAAATATTTGATATTTTGACAAAAAATCCTTGCTTAGCTCCTTCTTACTTTTAGAGAGTGATAATAAAAGAGTGTGTTCCAATCAAGATTTACTTTTATCACAGTCTTGTAATTATAAAAATTTTCATTTTGAGAAGCTTCTCAGGAGGTTGATAGAGGAGACTGAGTCAGCTAGCACAGATGATGAATATTAATTTGTTATTAACCATATTCCATAATGGATAAGATTGCAACAGTGGAATTTATAAAATAGTCTTTCTCTTTGTAATCTGAGAGAGACTTCATATTTTTTGGTTTTGAACATCATATTTCTCGTTCTTTCTTATAAAGGACTGTATGTACATGTTGCAGTAAATATAGGGATGAAAACAACATTCTCTTAAAGAAGTAATTCCGAGTGACACCGATGTGATTTCTCTATAGATGAAAACACATTTATTCATATTCATCACACTTAGTCGCTGTCTCCCGCGTTAGCGAGGTAGCGCAAGGAAACAGACAAAAGAATGGCCCAACCCACCCACATACACATGTATATACACAAACGCCCACACACGCACATATACATACCTATACATTTCAACGTATGAATACATATACATACACAGACATATACAAGTACATATTCATACTTGCCTTCATCCATTCCCGTAGCCACCCCGCCACACATGAAATGGCACCCCTTCCCCCTGCAGGCATGCAAGGTAGTGCTAGGAGAGGACAACAAAGGCCACATTTGTTCACACTTAGTCTCTAGCTGTCGTGCGTAATGCACCAAAACCATAGCTCCCTTTCCACATCCAGGCAGTACAAAACTTTCCATGGTTTACCCCAGATGCTTCACATGCCCTGGTTCAATCCATTGACAGCACATCGACCCTGGTATACTACATCATCCCATTCTCTCTATTCCTTGTATGCCTTTCACCCTCTTGTATGTTCAGCCCCGACTGCTCAAAATCTTTTTCACTCAATTTTTCCACCTCCAATTAGGTCTCCCACTTCTCCTCGTTCCCTCCACCTCTGACACATATATCCTCTTTGTCAATCTTCCCTCACTCATTCTCTCCATGTGACCAACCCATTTCAATACATCCTCTTCTGCTCTCTCAACCACACTCTTTTTATTTCCACACATTTCTCTTACCCTTTCATTACTCAATCAAACTACTTAACACTACATATTGTCC
Source organism: Panulirus ornatus (assembly GCF_036320965.1). NCBI lineage: Eukaryota > Metazoa > Arthropoda > Malacostraca > Decapoda > Palinuridae > Panulirus > Panulirus ornatus. The sequence continues at coordinate 15,688,063 of NC_092281.1, forward strand.
TCAAACATTTATTTCCAACACATCCATCCTCCTCCGGACAACCCTACATATAGCCCATGCCTCACAAACATATAACATTGTTGGAACCACTATTCCTTCAAACATACCCATTTTTGCTCTCTGAGATAACGTTCTCACCTTCCACACATTCTTCAACGATCCCAGAACCTTCACCCCCTTCCCCACCCTATGATTCGCTTCCACTTCCATGGTTCCATCCACAGCTAAATCCACTCCCATATATCTAAAACACTTAACTTCCACCAGTTTTTCTCCATTCAAACTTATATCTTTAAATTATGTGAATCATATTTTACTATTTGGAGAACATGGGAGCACTTGTAAGAATCATTAGTAAGTTACCACATACACCTGTGTAACCGTAAAATTTTTGACACAAGCATTCTAGGCTGAAATGGGGGGGGGGGGGGCCTCTTCCGCAAATAACATTTCCAAAAGACTGAAATGCATGGCTAGTGAGAGTCCACATAAAAATCAAGAGACATCAAGTTGATAAAACATAATAAAAATGGAAGTACAAAATACGTTGATCATTATCAAACTTTATTCACAAAACAACTATGGCCATTTGTAGCCTAAGTTTGCCTACAAAGACCTCACAGATAGTCCTCCAAGAAACTTAAACCACAGTTGATTTCAAATACAATAAGAAAGATGTTTAGTAATCTGATTACCAGAACATAAATGTAATGTGGAAACTTACATATTCACCATTAAAATACTATAGTTTTGTTTAATGTTTCGAGGAGAACAAGTACTGAGGTGTTCTGCAAATAGCTGGCACTGGCACCAGTGAGGAGGTACTGCAGATGAAGGATTTATAAAATTACTTATGACATGAGGCCAATGCCTCCAAGATATAATGGATGAACAGTGGTAACTAAAGTGCACAAGTTCTAACTACCCATGATTCAGACATATTCAGGTGTGCAAGACACATGGTGCATGAGTTAACATATACCATGATGTATGAATAATGCAGTGAAGTGGTTACAGCAGTGTTGACAAAATATAACCTACGTTTAGCTCTGAAAGCTTACCAACAGTTTTATCATACTGCAACTGGAACACTGCTTATTTGAGTAATTAAAAGAGAAGTGTACTTCAAGAAAACCTTAGGCCTGTAACTGGTGAGGAAGTAGGGTCCCTTGGCAGGAAGTGGTAGTGGTGTGCACCGCTTCACAGACAGCAAGTGTGTGTGATGAAAGATGTACGAGTTCAAATGTATCATAATGTATGAGCAATGTTGTAAGTGAAGTGGTTACAACGGTGCTAAGTTTATCTTCAAAAGCTTGCCAATAATCTTCACCTTATCGTTATCACATGGCTTATCTGATTCAATAATGGAGTAACGTACTTTAGAAAAAACAAGAGGCCTGTGGCTTCTTTGACGTGCACCAGAGTTCATTGCTGTGTACCTTGTGGTTCACTGTGGCAAGGAAGGAGAGCCAATTTGTAGTATGCCCTTCAGAGACTAGGTTGGTTATGGTGTTATTTAGAGTTTGGATTGGCTCTGATTTTTACTGATTATGAGTGGTTCCGTCAGTGCCAGTCTGTTTTATGAAACATGTAACTTGTGGGGAGAAGTTTGGCTTAAAAATTCTTTTTATGTTCTTGTGTTACGTGCTTTTTTGCTGACCTGGATGGAGGCAATGACAAGCTGTGATATAGCATGATTTAGAGACAGTAAATCATCTATACTGAAGTTCTGAGGCTTTGTTTCCATGTACTGTGTGAAGCCTGGCCAGACAGCCTTTCTGAAGGTTGTGTAATTCTATCTGATGGTTATGTAGATTTGGCAATTTAGGTAGAGTGCTTTCAGGATGGGCAAGTGGTCAGAGGACAGTTAATATTGCATGTTCCTGGCAATCCATGTGTGTAGGGCTGGTGAGAAGAGGGTGATGTTAGGCAATATCAGCTACAATCTTTTGAGTGAATTGGAGCAATAACGTATACAAGGAGTGACATGCTATCAATGGATGGAACCAGAGCATTATAAAGTAGCCAGGAAACCTTGGGAAACCCATGAAAAGGTCTGTTGGGTCTGATAAGGACATGCATCTATTCACATAAACACTTATCACCGGACTGCATAACCATAAGAAATCAATAACTATGAAAAGATTATGAAACTCTAAATAAATGTGACAAATACACTGTTTATTTTCAATATACATACCCTGTTAAACCTCTCCAAGTAGCCTTCATCACCTAATAAGACATAAGCTTTTAGCAGGTACTCATAGTAGGAATCTATGCCAGCTCCTACACCAGAATCTCTTCGCACCCAGTCACCTGATGAGAAAAATATGTCATTTTTTTCTTCAGCTTGTCAAATTTGACAAAGAGCTCTTGTCGTTCCAGCATCATGCACCTGAACAAACATGCATTCACAAAGAGAGAAGGATTAAAGTAATCAAAACACTTGTTAGACATGGCTCTTAACCAATGACACATCAAAATGTAGCATCAATAGCCTTTTTGTGCCTGCTTAGGCTTCCACAAATTTCATCCTTTCCTCTTTCATTACTTCTATCATATACAATCCACTTATTAACCATCTTCAGCTGTGGATTCTATGGGAGAACTGTTTCAATCCAATAAACAAATATAGTGAAGAAGGAAAACCCTCGACACATGCTTTCTCCAATATGTAACGTGAAATTGGACCAACAGCCTTAATAAGATAAGGAGAGAGGGATTTAAAGAATGAGAAACAAAAACAAAGTAAAATGAAAGGAAAGCATAAGGATGAGGAAAAGAAGAGGGAAATTGAGTAAAGAAATGATAAAAATACATTGCCCAGAAAAGGTATACTCATGTCTTTATCTACACAATACAATTCACGAATATTAGTTCCATAGTTCCAATACACGCTAAAGCAAACACTTCCTAATAAATGTGTTTTGGCTATAAAGATTTACAATCAATTACATAAGTAACCTTAGCACAGATCTGCCCACAGTAGCTGTGAATATTTCTATCTATAATCATTACTCAATTCCTAATTCAATGGGTGGATCAAGTACAAACAACATCTACAACATAACTATCTAGTTATCTATATCTTTGACCCCTGTTCCCATCTGAAAACCCCACAAGGAGGTGGCCATGACAAGTCTTCATAACCAGTGAACTCCAATGCTGCTTCTTAGACTTTAGTGCCTCACCCTTAACAGACGACTGACAGAGGGGTAACTCTATGGCAGTGTTTGGTGAGGCTCCTACCTAATGTTCCTAGCCATTACTTCAATCTAACTTTCCTACTGACTACTACTTATTGCTCCTGCCTAATATTCCTACCTACTATTCTTCGTCTGTTTCCTGGCGCTACCTCGCTGACGCAGGAAATGGCGATCAAGTATAATAAATATGTACATAATATATATCTTATTATACTTGATCGCCGTCTCCCACGACAGCAAGGTAGTACCAGGAAACAAAGAATGGCTCATCCACTCATACACACACACACACATATATAATATATATATATATATATATATATATATATATATATATATATATATATATATATATATATATATATATATATATATATCCCTGGGGATAGGGGAGAAAGAATACTTCCCACGTATTCCCTGTGTGTCGTAGAAGGCGACTAAAAGGGAAGGGAGCGGGGGGCTGGAAATCCTCCCCTCTCTTTTTTTTTTCCCATCCAAAAGAAGGAACAGAGAAGAGGGCCAGGTGAGGATATTCCCTCAAAGGCCCAGTCCTCTGTTCTTAATGCTCCCTCGCTATCTAGGGAAATGGCGAATAGTATGAATAAAAAAAAATATATATATATATCGTTTTTCTTTCTTTCGTACTATTTGCCATTTCCCACATTAGCGAGGTAGTGTTATGAACAGAGGACTGGGCCTTAGAGGGAATATCCTCACCTGGCCCCCTTCTCTGTTCCTTCTTTTGGAAAATCAAAAAAAAAAAAACGAGAGGGGAGGATTTCCAGCCACCTACTCCCTCCCCTTTTAGTAGCCTTCTACGACACACAAGGAATACATGGGAAGTACTCTTTCTCCCCTATCCCCAGGGATATATATATATATATACCAGGAGAGACTGAGTACAGAATGGAAAAAGGTGAGAACAATGGAAGTAAGGGGAGTGGGGGAGGAATGGGATGTATTTAGGGAAGCAGTGATGGATTGCGCAAAAGATGCTTGTGGCATGAGAAGAGTGGGAGGTGGGTTGATTAGAAAGGGTAGTGAGTGGTGGGATGAAGAAGTAAGATTATTAGTGAAAGAGAAGAGAGAGGCATTTGGACGATTTTTGCAGGGAAAAAATGCAATTGAGTGAGAGATGTATAAAAGAAAGAGACAGGAGGTCAAGAGAAAGGTGCAAGAGGTGAAAAAGAGGGCAAATGAGAGTTGGGGTGAGAGAGTATCATTATATTTTAGGGAGAATAAAAAGATGTTCTGGAAGGAGGTAAATAAAGTGCGTAAGACACGGGAGCAAATGGGAACTTCAGTGAAGGGCGCAAATGGGGAGGTGATAACAAGTAGTGGTGATGTGAGAAGGAGATGGAGTGAGTATTTTGAAGGTTTGTTGAATGTGTTTGATGATAGAGTGGCAGATATAGGGGGTTTTGGTCGAGGTGGTGTGCAAAGTGAGAGGGTTAGGGAAAATGATTTGGTAAACAGAGAAGAGGTAGTAAAAGCTTTGCGGAAGATGAAAGCCGGCAAGGAAGCAGGTTTGGATGGTATTGCAGTGGAATTTATTAAAAAAGGGGGTGACTGTATTGTTGACTGGTTGGTAAGGTTATTTAATGTATGTATGACTCATGGTGAGGTGCCTGAGGATTGGCAGAATGCGTGCATAGTGCCATTGTACAAAGGCAAAGGGGATAAGAGTGAGTGCTCAAATTTCAGAGGTATAAGTTTGTTGAGTATTCCTGGTAAATTATATGGGAGGGTATTGATTGAGAGGGTGATGGCATGTACAGAGCATCAGATTGGGGAAGAGCAGTGTGGTTTCAGAAGTGGTAGAGGATGTGTGGATCAGGTGTTTGCTTTGAAGAATGTATGTGAGAAATACTTAGAAAAGCAAATGGATTTGTATGTAGCATTTATGGATCTGGAGGAGGCATATGATAGAGTTGATAGAGATGCTCTGTGGAAGGTATTAAGAATATATGGTGTGGGAGGCAAGTTGTTAGAAGCAGTGAAAAGTTTTTATCGAGGATGTAAGGCATGTGTACATGTAGGAAGAGAGGAAAGTTACTGGTTCTCAGTGTGTGTGTGTGATGTCTCCATGGTTGTTTAATTTGTTTATGGATGGGGTTGTTAGGGAGGTGAATGCAAGAGTTTTGGAAAGAGGGGCAAGTATGAAGTCTGTTGTGGATGAGAGAGCTTGGGAAGCGAGTCAGTTGTTGTTCGCTGATGATACAGCGCTGGTGGCTGATTCATGTGAGAAACTGCAGAAGCTGGTGACTGAGTTTGGTAAAGTGTGTGAAAGAAGAAAGTTAAGAGTAAATGTGAATAAGAGCAAGGTTATTAGGTACAGTAGGGTTGAGGGTCAAGTCAATTGGGAGGTAAGTTTGAATGGAGAAAAACTGGAGGAAGTAAAGTGTTTTAAATATCTGGGAGTGGATCTGGCAGTGGATGGAACCATGGAAGCGGAAGTGGATCATAGGGTGGGGGAGGGGGGCGAAAATTCTGGGAGCCTTGAAGAATGTGTGGAAGTGGAGAACATTATCTCGGAAAGCAAAAATGGGTATGTTTGAAGGAATAGTGGTTCCAACAATGTTGTATGGTTGCGAGGCGTGGGCTATGGATAGAGTTGTGCGCAGGAGGGTGGATGTGCTGGAAATGAGATGTTTGAGGACAATGTGTGGTGTGAGGTGGTTTGATCGAGTACGTAATGTAAGGGTAAGAGAGATGTGTGGAAATAAAAAGAGCATGGTTGAGAGAGCAGAAGAGGGTGTTTTGAAATGGTTTGGGCACATGGAGAGAATGAGTGAGGAAAGATTGACCAAGAGCATATATGTGTGGGAGGTGGAGGGAACGAGGAGAAGTAGGAGACCAAATTGGAGGTGGAAAGATGGAGTGATAAAGATTTTGAGTGATCGGGGCCTGAACATGCAGGAGGGTGAAAGGTGGGCAAGGAATAGAGTGAACTGGATCGATGTGGTATACCGGGGTTGACGTGCTGTCAGTGGATTGAATCAGGGCATGTGAAGCGTCTGGGGTAAACCATGGAAAGTAGTGTGGGGCCTGGATGTGGAAAGGGAGCTGTGGTTTCGGGCATTATTGCATGACAGCTAGAGACTGAGTGTGAACGAATGGGGCCTTTGTTGTCTTTTCCTAGCGCTACCTTGCACACATGAGGGGGGAGGGGGATGGTATTCCATGTGTGGCGAGGTGGCGATGGAAATGAATAAAGGCAGACAGTATGAATTGTGTGCATGGGTATATATGTATGTGTCTCTGTGTGTATATATATGTGTACATTGAGATGTATAGGTATGTATTTTTTGCGTGTGTGGACGTGTATGTATATATATGTGTATGGGGGTGGGTTGGGCCATTTCTTTCGTCTGTTTCCTTGCGCTACCTCGCAAACGCGGGAGACAGCGACAAAGCAAAATAAAAAAAAAAAATATATATATATATATATATATATATATGAAGTGTTTTAGATATCTGGGAGTGGATCTGGCAGTGGATGGAACCATGGAAGCGGAAGTGGATCATAGGATGGGGGAGGGGGCGAAAATTCTGGGAGCCTTGAAGAATGTGTGGAAGTCGAGAACATTATCTCGGAAAGCAAAAATGGGTATGTTTGAAGGAATAGTGGTTCCAACAATGTTGTATGGTTGCGAGGCGTGGACTATGGATAGAGTTGTGCGCAGGAGGATGGATGTGCTGGAAATGAGATGTTTGAGGACAATGTGTGGTGTGAGGTGGTTTGATCGAGTGAGTAACGTAAGGGTAAGAGAGATGTGTGGAAATAAAAAGAGCGTGGTTGAGAGAGCAGAAGAGGGTGTTTTGAAGTGGTTTGGGCACATGGAGAGGATGAGTGAGGAAAGATTGACCAAGAGGATATATGTGTCGGAGGTGGAGGGAACAAGGAGAAGAGGGAGACCAAATTGGAGGTGGAAAGATGGAGTGAAAAAGATTTTGTGTGATCGGGGCCTGAACATGCAGGAGGGTGAAAGGAGGGCAAGGAATAGAGTGAATTGGAGCGATGTGGTATACCGGGGTTGACGTGCTGTCAGTGGATTGAATCAGGGCATGTGAGGCATCTGGGGTAAACCATGGAAAGCTGTGTAGGTATGTATATTTGCGTGTGTGGACGTATGTATATACATGTGTATGGGGGGGGTTGGGCCATTTCTTTCATCTGTTTCCTTGCGCTACCTCGCAAACGCGGGAGACAGCGACAAAGTATAATAAAAAATAAAATATGAATAAATATATATATATCTTTCTTTCTTTTCTTTTAAATTATTCGCCATTTCCCGCGTTAGTGAGGTAGCGTAAAGAACAGAGGACTGGGCCTTTTTTGGAATATCCTCACCTGGCCCCCTCTGTTCCTTCTTTTGGAAAATTAAAAAAAAAGACGAGAGGGGAGGATTTCCAGCCCCCCGCTCCCTTCCCTTTTAGTCGCCTTCTACGACACGCAGGGAATACGTGGGAAGTATTCTTAATCCCCTAACCCCAGGGATAATATATATATATATATATATATATATATATATATATATATATATATACTTAGAAAAGCAAATGGATTTGTATGTAGCATTTATGGATCTGGAGAAGGCATATGATAGAGTTGATAGAGATGCTCTGTGGAAGGTATTAAGAATATATGGTGTGGGAGGCAAGTTGTTAGAAGCAGTGAAAAGTTTTTATCGAGGATGTAAGGCATGTGTACGTGTAGGAAGAGAGGAAAGTGATTGGTTCTCAGTGAATGTAGGTTTGCGGCAGGGGTGTGTGATGTCTCCATGGCTGTTTAATTTGTTTATGGATGGGGTTGTTAGGGAGGTAAATGCAAGAGTCTTGGAAAGAGGGGCAAGTATGAAGTCTGTTGGGGATGAGAGAGCTTGGGAAGTGAGTCAGTTGTTGTTCGCTGATGATACAGCGCTGGTGGCGGATTCATGTGAGAAACTGCAGAAGCTGGTGACGGAGTTTGGTAAAGTGTGTGGAAGAAGAAAGTTAAGAGTAAATGTGAATAAGAGCAAGGTTATTAGGTACAGTAGGGTTGAGGGTCAAGTCAATTGGGAGGTGAGTTTGAATGGAGAAAAACTGGAGGAAGTGAAGTGTTTTAGATATCTGGGAGTGGATCTGGCAGCGGATGGAACCATGGAAGCGGAAGTGGATCATAGGGTGGGGGAGGGGGCGAAAATTTTGGGAGCCTTGAAAAATGTGTGGAAGTCGAGAACATTATCTCGGAAAGCAAAAATGGGTATGTTTGAAGGAATAGTGGTTCCAACAATGTTGTATGGTTGCGAGGCGTGGGCTATGGATAGAGTTGTGCGCAGGAGGATGGATGTGCTGGAAATGAGATGTTTGAGGACAATGTGTGGCGTGAGGTGGTTTGATCGAGTAAGTAACGTAAGGGTAAGAGAGATGTGTGGAAATAAAAAGAGCGTGGTTGAGAGAGCAGAAGAGGGTGTTTTGAAATGGTTTGGGCACATGGAGAGAATGAGTGAGGAAAGATTGACAAGAGGATATATGTGTCGGAGGTGGAGGGAACGAGGAGAAGAGGGAGACCAAATTGGAGGTGGAAAGATGGAGTGAAAAGGATTTTGTGTGATCGGGGCCTGAACATGCAGGAGGGTGAAAGGAGGGCAAGGAATAGAGTGAATTGGAGCGATGTGGTATACAGGGGTTGACGTGCTGTCAGTGGATTGAATCAAGGCATGTGAAGCGTCCGGGGTAAACCATGGAAAGCTGTGTAGGTATGTATATTTGCATGTGTGGACGTGTGTATGTACATGTGTATGGGGGGGGTTGGGCCATTTCTTTCGTCTGTTTCCTTGCGCTACCTCGCAAACGCGGGAGACAGCGACGAGGTATAAAAAAAAAAAAAAAAAAAAAAAAAAAAAATATATATATATATATATATATATATATATATATATATATATATATGTAAATAAACACCCATACATGCACCTGCTTTGAGAAAGAAGTTAGTTAAGAAATATTGTAACATTCATCAACATCAGGAATAATATAGGCATGGTAAACTGAGAGGTTAGACCTTAAGTTTATCCTTAGTACTGTCTTTATAAGAAAAAGTGAAGGGATGCATGCATGTTGTTTGTGATGGGATGCATGATTCATGTTCATTCTACCTTATATCTTTCCTATTTCAGGCTCAGTGATCCTGCAAGGTATTTTTTTCTACCTGTTTTCCTGCTGGCATTTGCTGGAGGGTAGGGATGGAGCCTTTGATTTGCTATCCTTTTCTTGTACCACTTACAATTTCTTTTTTGTTGTGTGTGTGTGTTCAGGCCAGACCACCTTACTTGGACCTTAGGTCTGTGTATCTATGTAACTCTCTCTCTGTTTATGAGGACAAAAATGGGTATTTTTGATGGTGCAGTAGTCCTAATACTGTTGTATGGATGTGAGGCATGGGTAAAGAAGAGGGTAGGTATGGTGGATATCAAATGCCTGAGGGTAGTATGTGGTGTGAGGAGGGCTCATCACACAACAAATGAAAGGGTAAGGGAGAGAAAAGAAGTATAGCAGTAAGAAGAGTGGTTGAGAGGGGCAAAAAGGTTTGAACACACAAAGTGAGGGATGGTTGATACAAAAGGTTTAAGTTTCAGAATTGGAGGACACAAAAATGGTATCTCCTTCCATGTTATTCCTCCATGTGTTGATTTTTTAGCAAAGGACTGAAGACTTTGTGGTTTAAAATGGTATTTCAACCCTCCCATAACGAGTAAGGGCCTAGCATCCATTAAGTTGTGAGAGCAAGATGGGAAATTACTAATTCTAACAAAACTTGAAGTGCAAATGTACTATTTCACAATATGAAAAATGATATTACAGAAATCGTCATTCCAGTGGTTTCTCATTATTGGTCTAACAGAACTATTCATAACTTCATGTCCTATGAAGACCATACCTGAATGCACGTTTAAAACAGTTCCCACGAGGTCACTTCCCCGGTGTCTCTGGCTCCATAAACAATCCATGGCCTGACGAGCTTTCTCCTCAAAGATGGAATCACCTGTAAGCCGTGAAAGGGCGGCAAACTCTAATATTATTGTTCCAGCGCAAGCAGTACAAGTGTCTCTGGAGCTCTGCAGTTTTGGAGATTTCATACCATACTTCAGGTTAACCTGGAAGAAAAATTCTTATTATTGTGCTGTCCACTAATATTTCATATCTACTTTGAAATTATTTCCACAGTCTTTGATCACTCTTCAACTCCCACATCCTTAGACATCTTAAATCTAAGTCCTCTTTCTAATCATCAGTATAGCTTTCATGAGGCAAGATCCATTGGTGGTATTCTTTCCTATCCTACTAATGTCTGGTCTTCATCCCTGAAAGACTTTGGGGAATCCTATGTAACTGCACTTGACAAATCCAAAGTTTTCATTAGAGTGTGGCATCCAGGGCTTAATTATCTCTAAGCTCTCCTCTTTTGGCTTCCTTCCCTCACTTCACTCCCTCATGCCTAGCTTCCTCTCTAGCTGATCTACCACTTGGGTTTTTGAAGGATCAAACTGTCCCCCTTATAAATGCACTCATATGCTGATGACTCAACTCTGCATTCCTTCACTAGGAAAATTAGAATGCTTATGGTGACAGATAGGTAATAAAAGAAGTTGGCAAGCAGCCACTGACCAAGAAGGTATATTAACTGCATTACCCGCCTGGGTACTGGGAGAGTTAGTGATGGCTTCGTAGTGAGCCAGCACATCAGTTATTGTTAAGTTGCACTCCTTTCACCCAGGTCACTGTTTTTTCTTTCTACCTCACCCACATGTGGACTACTGGTATTGTCCACGAATAAACAGTCTTCCTGTCACAAATAACAGGTGACAACACTAAACTCACCCAACTCATTCTTTGCAACTCTAGATTTTCCTGTGCTTTGCACTATCCCTGCATTTTGGCAAAATGGCAGATGTAATAGACAGGTAATTGGTAGGAATGTTAGAAAGGAGCTTTAGGTAGAAACATTAGGTTGAAGTAGATGGTAGGAGCATTTGATAGTAGCAGTAGGTTGTAACATTAGGCAGGAGTATGAGGTAGACACATTACGAAGTAGTTGGTGAGAACATTAGGTTTTTTTTTTTTTTTTTTTTTATACTTTGTCGCTGTCTCCCGCGTTTGCGAGGTAGCGCAAGGAAACAGACGAAAGAAATGGCCCAACCCCCCCCCCATACACATGTACATACACACGTCCACACACGCAAATATACATACCTACACAGCTTTCCATGGTTTACCCCAGACGCTTCACATGCCCTGGTTCAATCCACTGACAGCACGTCAACCCCTGTATACCACATCACTCCAATTCGCTCTATTTCTTGCCCTCCTTTCACCCTCCTGCATGTTCAGGCCCCGATCACACAAAATCCTTTTCACTCCATCTTTCCACCTCCAATTTGGTCTCCCTCTTCTCCTCGTTCCCTCCACCTCCGACACATATATCCTCTTGGTCAATCTTTCCTCACTCATTCTCTCCATGTGCCCAAACCATTTCAAAACACCCTCTTCTGCTCTCTCAACCACGCTCTTTTTATTGCCACACATCTCTCTTACCCTTACGTTACTTACTCGATCAAACCACCTCACACCACACATTGTCCTCAAGCATCTCATTTCCAGCACATCCATCCTCCTGCGCACAACTCTATCCATAGCCCACGCCTCGCAACCATACAACATTGTTGGAACCACTATTCCTTCAAACATACCCATTTTTGTTTTCCGGGATAATGTTCTCGACTTCCACACATTTTTCAAGGCTCCCAAAATTTTCGCCCCCTCCCCCACCCTATGATCCACTTCCACTTCCATGGTTCCATCCACAGCTAAATCCACTCCATATATCTAAAACACTTAACTTCCACCAGTTTTTCTCCATTCAAACTTATATCTTTAAATTATGTGAATCATATTTTACTATTTGGAGAACATGGGAGCACTTGTAAGAATCATTAGTAAGTTTACCACAATACACCTGTGTAACCGTAAAATTTTTGACACAAGCATTCTAGGCTGAAATGGGGGGGGGGGGCCTCTTCCGCAAATAACATTTCCAAAACCGTAAATGCATGGCTAGTGAGAGTCCACATAAAAAATCAAGAGACATCAAGTTGATAAAACTTAATAAAAAATGGAAGTACAAAATACGTTGATCATTATCAAACTTTATTCACAAAACAACTATGGCCATTTGTAGCCTAAGTTTAGCTACAAAACCTCACAAGATAGTCCTCCAAGAAACTTAAACCACAGTTGATTTCAAATACAATAAGAAAGATGTTTAGTAATCTGATTACCAGAACATAAATGTAATGTGGAAACTTACATATTCACCATTTAAAATTACTATAGTTTTGTTTAATGTTTCGAGGAGAACAAGTACTGAGGTGTTCTGCAAATAGCTGGCACTGGCACCAGTGAGGAGGTACTGCAGATGAAGGATTTATAAAATTACTTATGACATGAGGCCAATGCCTCCAAGATATAATGGATGAACAGTGGTAACTAAAGTGCACAAGTTCTAACTAACCCATGATTCAGTACAGATTCAGGTGTGCTAAGACACATTGTGATGATTAACATATACCATGATGTATGAATAATGCAGTGAAGTTGGTTACAGCAGTGTTGACAAAATATAACCTACGTTTAGCTCTGAAAGCTTACCAACAGTTTTTTATCATACTGCAACTGGAACACTGCTTATTTGAGTAATTAAAAGAGAAGTGTACAATCAAGAAAACCAAAGGCCTGTAACTGGTGAGGAAGTAGGGTCCCTTGGCAGGATAGTGGTAGTGGTGTGCACCGCTTCCCAGACAGCAAGTGTGTGTGATGAAAGATGTACGAGTTCAAATGTATTATAATGTAGAAGGCAATGTTGTAAGTGAAGTGGTTACAACGGTGCTAAGTTTATCTTCAAAAGCTTGCCAATAATCTTCACCTTATCGTTTATCAACATGGCTTATCTGATTCAATAATGGAGTAACGTACTTTAGAAAAACAAGAGGCCTGTGGCTTCTTTGACGTGCACCAGAGTTCATTGCTGTGTACCTTGTGGTTCACTGTGGCAAGGAAGGAGAGCCAATTTGTAGTATGCCCTTCAGAGACTAGGTTGGTTATGGTGTTATTTAGAGTTTGGATTGGCTCTGATTTTTACTGATTATGAGTGGTTCCGTCAGTGCCAGTCTGTTTTATGAAACATGTAACTTGTGGGGAGAAGTTTGGCTTAAAAATTCTTTTTATGTTCTTGTGTTACGTGCTTTTTTTTTGCTGACCTGGATGGAGGCAATGACAAGCCTGTGATTAGCATGAGTTTAGGAGACAGTAAAATCATCTATACTGAAGTTCTGAGCTTTGTTATCCATGTACTGTGTGAAGCCTGGCCAGACAGCCTTTCTGAAGGTTGTGTAATTCTATCGATGGTTATGTAGATTTGGCAATTTAGGTAGAGTGCTTTCAGGATGGGCAAGTTGGACAGAGGACAGTTAATATTGCATGTTCCTGCAATCCATGTGTGTAGGGCTGGTGAGAAGAGGGTGATGTTAGGCAATATCAGCTACAATCTTTTGAGTGAATTGGAGCAATAACGTATACAAGGAGTGACATGCTATCAATGGATGGAACCAGAGCATTATAAAGTAGCCAGGAAACCTTGGGAAACCCATGAAAAGGTCTGTTGGGTCTGATAAGACATGCATCAATTCACATAAACACTTATCACCGGACTGCATAACCATAAGAAATCAATAACTATGAAAAGATTAAGAAACTCTAAATAAATGTGACAAATACACTGTTTATTTTCAATATACATACCCTGTTTAAAACCTCTCCAAGTAGCCTTCATCACCTAATAAGACATAAGCTTTTAGCAGGTACTCATAGTAGGAATCTATGCCAGCTCCTACACCAGAAATCTCTTCGCACCCAGTCACCTGATGAGAAAAATATGTCATCTTTTTTCTTCAGCTTGTCAAATTTGACAAAGAGCTCTTGTTGTTCCAGCATCATGCACCTGAACCAACAGGCATTCACAAAGAGAGAAGATTAAAGTAATCAAAACACTTGTTAGACATGGCTCTTAACCAATGACACATCAAAATGTAGCATCAATAGCCTTTTTGTGCCTGCTTAGGCTTCCACAAATTTCATCCTTTCCTCTTTCCATTACTTCTATCATATACAATCCACTTATTAACCATCTTCAGCTGTGGATTCTATGGAGAACTGTTTCAATCCAATAAACAAATATAGTGAAGAAGGAAAACCCTCGACACATGCTTTCTCCAATATGTAACGTGAATTGGACCAACAGCCTTAATAAAGAAAGTAGAGAGGGATTTAAAGAATGAGAAACAAAAACAAAGTAAAATGAAAGGAAAGCATAAGGATGAGGAAAAGAAGAGGGAAATTGAGTAAAGAAATGATAAAAATACATTGCCCAGGAAAAAGGTATACTCATGTCTTTATCTACACAATACAATTCACGAATATTAGTTCCATAGTTCCAATACACGCTAAAGCAAACACTTCCTAATAAATGTGTTTTGGCTATAAAGATTTACAATCAATTACATAAGTAACCTTAGCACAGATTGCCACAGTAGCTGTGAATATTTCTATCTATAATCATTACTCAATTCCTAATTCAATGGTGGATCAAGTACAAACAACATCTACAACATAACTATCTAGTTATCTATATCTTTGACCCCTGTTCCCATCTGAAAACCCCACAAGGAGGTGGGCCATGACAAGTCTTCATAACCAGTGAACTCCAATGCTGCTTCTTAGACTTTAGTGCCGCACCCTTAACAGACGACTGACAGAGGGGTAACTCTATGCAGTGTTTGGTGAGGCTCCTACCTAATGTTCCTAGCCATTACTTCAATCTAACTTTCCTACTGACTGACTACTACTTATTGCTCCTGCCTAAATATTCCTACCTACTATTCTTCGTCTGTTTCCTGGCGCTACCTCGCTGACGCAGGAAATGGCGATCAAGTATAATAAATATGTACATAATATATATCTTATTATACCTAGTCATCGCCGATCACTCCCACGACAGCAAGGTAGTACCAGGAAACAAAGAATGGCTCATCCACTCTACACACACACACACATATATAATATATAATATATATATATATATATATATATATTTATATATATATATATATATAATATATATATATATATCCCTGGGGATAGGGGAGAAAGAATACTTCCCACGTATTCCCTGTGTGTCGTAGAAAGCGACTAAAAGGGAAGGGAGCGGGGGGCTGGAAATCCTCCCCTCTCTTTTTTTTTTTCCCATCCAAAAGAAGGAACAAAGACGTGGGCCAAGTGAGGATTTTTCCCTCTGATGCTCAGTCTTCTATTCTTGATACTACCTCGCTAACGCTACAACCTGTCATGCTATCATCAAACACAATCAACAATCCTTTAGACTACTAACCTATCTCCTCTTCAAATAATCAAATCATGTTACCACTTCCTCATTCACTATTTTCCCATTCCCTTTACCAATGTTCCCATTTGTTCTCCTTTTTCTCTCACACTATCAACCTCCTTTGAAAACATCCTCTTATTCTCCCCAAAGTTTACTGATACTCACTCACCCCAACTTTCATTTGCCATTGTGTTACAGGAAGGAGTGCCAGTTCTCAGTCTGTTTTTCAGTGATAAGGTTATAAATGGTTTCTTCAGAGTGTGGATTTGTTCTCTGACTTGTACTGATGGTATGTGCTTGTGTCTGAGCTAGTTTCTTTGCTTTATGAGGTATGAAACTTATGCGGAGAAATCTGGGTTATCCTTCTTTTTGTGCCAATGTGCTCTTTGCTAGTTTGGTTGAAGATGATGATAAGGGTGAGACTGCATGATCTTGGAATAAGTTTAGTGGGAGAACTGGCCAGTATGCTTTCCTTGGGGACACTACTGATGTAAAAATACATCAGGAGAATGTTCAAATGGGTGGAAAAACATCAATGATGTTGGCCAAGGTTTCCTATGAGAATAACTGTTGCTTAATTGTCAAGAGCTCAGAGTGAAAAGTTCATGCTCAAGAACATAACCCTCATTATATAATGGGTTTCTACAGTTCATGTACCATTCCGTATTATGCTGGATTTTTAGGGAAATAATCCTGTTGTTTTGAGGGATGCTGATATACTATATACAAGCATATCATATGATTAGAAGAGGATATTTCTTAAACTCTACATAATAGAGAACTTGGGGGGCTTCTGATGCAGAAAGTCTAAATATACTTCAACCTTCTGAGAGGATTAATGTGGTAAAATGCAAACTCCTCTGACCTGGAAGTCCGTAGTGAATGCTTCAGGCAAGAAGTTATGGCGTTGAATCACTTGATACAGCATCTCATGTGTCTCAATGGCTGGCTTTGATATCTCCCTTTAGAACCTGAAACAAAAGATTTTAAAAATGAACATTAAAGATAGAAATAAAATAATTTTCTTCAGACTAAACTGAGAAAGACAACTTATGAACTAAGCTAAACAGACAGTTTTTCATTATTTCCTTACCTGAAGTCCAGGCCAAAATGCAAGGAGAGCATCCATAAAGTTTCGTGAAGTGGTGTGGGACGGTGCATGTGGACATCAGCAGCATAGGACCTTGACTGATGTACTTCATTACGGCACTGTAATGCTGCCAAGGAATACAAAGATAAGACCAGCAATACCTATAAATCATTTCACAGCTGTTGATACACCTGTTCTGTGTTAACTCTTTCCACATTGTGTAAGGTACTTTAAATATTTGATATTTTGACAAAAAATCCTTGCTTAGCTCCTTCTTACTTTTAGAGAGTGATAATAAAAGAGTGTGTTCCAATCAAGATTTACTTTTATCACAGTCTTGTAATTATAAAAATTTTCATTTTGAGAAGCTTCTCAGGAGGTTGATAGAGGAGACTGAGTCAGCTAGCACAGATGATGAATATTAATTTGTTATTTACCATATTCCATAATGGATAAGATTGCAACAGTGGAATTTATAAAATAGTCTTTCTCTTTGTAATCTGAGAGAGACTTCATATTTTTTGGTTTTTGATCATCATATTTCTCGTTCTTTCTATAAAGGACTGTATGTACATGTTGCAGTAAATATAGGGATGAAACAACATTCTCTTAAAGAAGTAATTCCGAGTGACACCGATGTGATTTCTCTATAGATGAAAACACATTTATTCATATTATCTACACTTAGTCGCTGTCTCCCGCGTTAGCGAGGTAGCGCAAGGAAACAGACAAAAGAATGGCCCAACCCCCCCCCCATACACATGTACATACACACGTCCACACACGCAAATATACATACCTACACAGCTTTCCATGGTTTACCCCAGATGCTTCACATGCCCTGGTTCAATCCATTGACAGCACATCGACCCCGGGGTATAACCTACATCATCCCATTCTCTTCATTCTTGTATGCCTTTCACCCTCTTGTATGTTCAGCCCCGACAGGCTCAAAATCTTTTTCACTCAATTTTTCCACCTCCAATTTGGTCTCCCTCTTCTCCTCGTTCCCTCCACCTCCGACACATATATCCTCTTTGTCAATCTTCCCTCACTCATTCTCTCCATGTGACCAACCCATTTCAATACATCCTCTTCTGCTCTCTCAACCACGCTCTTTTTATTGCCACACATCTCTCTTACCCTTACGTTACTTACTCGATCAAACCACCTCACACCACACATTGTCCTCAAGCATCTCATTTCCAGCACATCCATCCTCCTCCGGACAACCCTACATATAGCCCATGCCTCACAAACATAATAACATTGTTGGAACCACTATTCCTTCAAACATACCCATTTTTGTTTTCCGGGATAATGTTCTCGACTTAACAATTTATTCATGGCTCCCAAAATTTTCGCCCCCTCCCCCACCCTATGATCCACTTCGCTTCCATGGTTCCATCCACAGCTAAATTCCACTCCCATATATCTAAAACACTTAACTTCCACCAGTTTTTCTCCATTCAAACTTATATCTTTAAATTATGTGAATCATATTTTACTATTTGGAGAACATGGGAGCACTTGTAAGAATCATTAGTAAGTTTACCACAATACACCTGTGTAACCGTAAAATTTTTGACACAAGCATTCTAGGCTGAAATGGGGGGGGGGGGGTTGGGCCATTTCTTTCGTCTGTTTCCTTGCGCTACCTCGCAAACGCGGGAGACAGCGACAAAGTATAAAAAAAAAAAAAAATAATATATATATATATAATATATAATATATATATATATACTTAGAAAAGCAAATGGATTTGTATGTAGCATTTATGGATCTGGAGAAGGCATATGATAGAGTTGATAGAGATGCTCTGTGGAAGGTATTAAGAATATATGGTGTGGGAGGCAAGTTGTTAGAAGCAGTGAAAAGTTTTTATCGAGGATGTAAGGCATGTGTACATGTAGGAAGAGAGGAAAGTGATTGGTTCTCAGTGAATGTAGGTTTGCGGCAGGGGTGTGTGATGTCTCCATGGTTGTTTAATTTGTTTATGGATGGGGTTGTTAGGGAGGTGAATGCAAGAGTTTTGGAAAGAGGGGCAAGTATGAAGTCTGTTGGGGATGAGAGAGCTTGGGAAGTGAGTCAGTTGTTGTTCGCTGATGATACAGCGCTGGTGGCTGATTCATGTGAGAAACTGCAGAAGCTGGTGACTGAGTTTGGTAAAGTGTGTGGAAGAAGAAAGTTAAGAGTAAATGTGAATAAGAGCAAGGTTTAGGTACAGTAGGGTTGAGGGTCAAGTCAATTGGGAGGTGAGTTTGAATGGAGAAAAACTGGAGGAAGTAAAGTGTTTTAAATATCTGGGAGTGGATCTGGCAGCGGATGGAACCATGGAAGCGGAAGTGGATCATAGGGTGGGGGAGGGGGCGAAAATTCTGGGAGCCTTGAAGAATGTGTGGAAGTCGAGAACATTATCTCGGAAAGCAAAAATGGGTATGTTTGAAGGAATAGTGGTTCCAACAATGTTGTATGGTTGCGAGGCGTGGGCTATGGATAGAGTTGTGCGCAGGAGGATGGATGTGCTGGAAATGAGATGTTTGAGGACAATGTGTGGTGTGAGGTGGTTTGATCGAGTGAGTAACGTAAGGGTAAGAGAGATGTGTGGAAATAAAAAGAGCGTGGTTGAGAGAGCAGAAGAGGGTGTTTTGAAATGGTTTGGGCACATGGAGAGAATGAGTGAGGAAAGATTGACCAAGAGGATATATGTGTCGGAGGTGGAGGGAACGAGGAGAAGAGGGAGACCAAATTGGAGGTGGAAAGATGGAGTGAAAAAGATTTTGTGTGATCGGGGCCTGAACATGCAGGAGGGTGAAAGGAGGGCAAGGAATAGAGTGAATTGGAGCGATGTGGTATACCGGGGTTGACGTGCTGTCAGTGGATTGAATCAGGGCATGTGAAGCGTCTGGTGTAAACCATGGAAAGCTGTGTAGGTATGTATATTTGCGTGTGTGGACGTGTATGTATATATATGTGTATGGGGGTGGGTTGGGCCATTTCTTTCGTCTGTTTCCTTGCGCTACCTCGCAAACGCGGGAGACAGCGACGAGGTATAAAAAAAAAAAAAAATATATATATATATATTTATATATATATATATACTTAGAAAAGCAAATGGATTTGTATGTAGCATTTATGGATCTGGAGAAGGCATATGATAGAGTTGATAGAGATGCTCTGTGGAAGGTATTAAGAATATATGGTGTGGGAGGCAAGTTGTTAGAAGCAGTGAAAAGTTTTTATCGAGGATGTAAGGCATGTGTACATGTAGGAAGAGAGGAAAGTGATTGGTTCTCAGTGAATGTAGGTTTGCGCAGGGTGTGTGATGTCTCCATGGTTGTTTAATTTGTTTATGGATGGGGTTGTTAGGGAGGTGAATGCAAGAGTTTTGGAAAGAGGGGCAAGTATGAAGTCTGTTGGGGATGAGAGAGCTTGGGAAGTGAGTCAGTTGTTGTTCGCTGATGATACAGCGCTGGTGGCTGATTCATGTGAGAAACTGCAGAAGCTGGTGACTGAGTTTGGTAAAGTGTGTGGAAGAAGAAAGTTAAGAGTAAATGTGAATAAGAGCAAGGTTTATTAGGTACAGTAGGGTTGAGGGTCAAGTCAATTGGGAGGTGAGTTTGAATGGAGAAAAACTGGAGGAAGTAAAGTGTTTTAAATATCTGGGAGTGGATCTGGCAGCGGATGGAACCATGGAAGCGGAAGTGGATCATAGGGTGGGGGAGGGGGCGAAAATTTTGGGAGCCTTGAAAAATGTGTGGAAGTCGAGAACATTATCTCGGAAAGCAAAAATGGGTATGTTTGAAGGAATAGTGGTTCCAACAATGTTGTATGGTTGCGAGGCGTGGGCTATGGATAGAGTTGTGCGCAGGAGGATGGATGTGCTGGAAATGAGATGTTTGAGGACAATGTGTGGTGTGAGGTGGTTTGATCGAGTGAGTAACGTAAGGGTAAGAGAGATGTGTGGAAATAAAAAGAGCGTGGTTGAGAGAGCAGAAGAGGGTGTTTTGAAGTGGTTTGGGCACATGGAGAGAATGAGTGAGGAAAGATTGACCAAGAGGATAAATGTGTCGGAGGTGGAGGGAACGAGGAGAAGAGGGAGACCAAATTGGAGGTGGAAAGATGGAGTGAAAAAGATTTTGTGTGATCGGGGCCTGAACATGCAGGAGGGTGAAAGGAGGGCAAGGAATAGAGTGAATTGGAGCGACGTGGTATACCGGGGTTGACGTGCTGTCAGTGGATTGAATCAGGGCATGTGAAGCGTCTGGTGTAAACCATGGAAAGCTGTGTAGGTATGTATATTTGCGTGTGTGGATGTATGTATATATATGTGTATGGGGGTGGGTTGGGCCATTTCTTTCGTCTGTTTCCTTGCGCTACCTCGCAAACGCGGGAGACAGCGACAAAGTATAAAAAAAAAAAAAAATATATATATATATAATATATAATATATATATATATATTTATATATATATATACTTAGAAAAGCAAATGGATTTGTATGTAGCATTTATGGATCTGGAGAAGGCATATGATAGAGTTAATAGAGATGCTCTGTGGAAGGTATTAAGAATATATGGTGTGGGAAGAAAATTGTTAGAAGCAGTGAAAAGTTTTTATCGAGGATGTAAGGCATGTGTACATGTAGGAAGAGAGGAAAGTGATTGGTTCTCAGTGAATGTAGGTTTGCGGCAGGGGTGTGTGATGTCTCCATGGCTGTTTAATTTGTTTATGGATGGGGTTGTTAGGGAGGTGAATGCAAGAGTTTTGGAAAGAGGGGCAAGTATGAAGTCTGTTGGGGATGAGAGAGCTTGGGAAGTGAGTCAGTTGTTGTTCGCTGATGATACAGCGCTGGTGGCTGATTCATGTGAGAAACTGCAGAAGCTGGTGACTGAGTTTGGTAAAGTGTGTGGAAGAAGAAAGTTAAGAGTAAATGTGAATAAGAGCAAGGTTTATTAGGTACAGTAGGGTTGAGGGTCAAGTCAATTGGGAGGTGAGTTTGAATGGAGAAAAACTGGAGGAAGTAAAGTGTTTTAAATATCTGGGAGTGGATCTGGCAGCGGATGGAACCATGGAAGCGGAAGTGGATCATAGGGTGGGGGAGGGGGCGAAAATTTTGGGAGCCTTGAAAAATGTGTGGAAGTCGAGAACATTATCTCGGAAAGCAAAAATGGGTATGTTTGAAGGAATAGTGGTTCCAACAATGTTGTATGGTTGCGAGGCGTGGACTATGGATAGAGTTGTGCGCAGGAGGATGGATGTGCTGGAAATGAGATGTTTGAGGACAATGTGTGGTGTGAGGTGGTTTGATCGAGTGAGTAACGTAAGGGTAAGAGAGATGTGTGGAAATAAAAAGAGCATGGTTGAGAGAGCAGAAGAGGGTGTTTTGAAATGGTTTGGGCACATGGAGAGAATGAGTGAGGAAAGATTGACCAAGAGGATATATGTGTCGGAGGTGGAGGGAACGAGGAGAAGAGGGAGACCAAATTGGAGGTGGAAAGATGGAGTGAAAAAGATTTTGTGTGATCGGGGCCTGAACATGCAGGAGGGTGAAAGGAGGGCAAGGAATAGAGTGAATTGGAGCGATGTGGTATACCGGGGTTGACGTGCTGTCAGTGGATTGAATCAGGGCATGTGAAGCGTCTGGTGTAAACCATGGAAAGCTGTGTAGGTATGTATATTTGCGTGTGTGGATGTGTATGTATATACATGTGTATGGGGGTGGGTTGGGCCATTTCTTTCGTCTGTTTCCTTGCGCTACCTCGCAAACGCGGGAGACAGCGACAAAGTATAAAAAAAAAAAAAAATAATATATATATATATATATAATATATAATATATATATATATAAATATATATATATATATTATATATATATATATTTATATATATATATATAAATATATATATATATATATATATATATACTTAGAAAAGCAAATGGATTTGTATGTAGCATTTATGGATCTGGAGAAGGCATATGATAGAGTTGATAGAGATGCTCTGTGGAAGGTATTAAGAATATATGGTGTGGGAGGCAAGTTGTTAGAAGCAGTGAAAAGTTTTTATCGAGGATGTAAGGCATGTGTACATGTAGGAAGAGAGGAAAGTGATTGGTTCTCAGTGAATGTAGGTTTGCGGCAGGGGTGTGTGATGTCTCCATGGCTGTTTAATTTGTTTATGGATGGGGTTGTTAGGGAGGTGAATGCAAGAGTTTTGGAAAGAGGGGCAAGTATGAAGTCTGTTGGGGATGAGAGAGCTTGGGAAGTGAGTCAGTTGTTGTTCGCTGATGATACAGCGCTGGTGGCTGATTCATGTGAGAAACTGCAGAAGCTGGTGACTGAGTTTGGTAAAGTGTGTGGAAGAAGAAAGTTAAGAGTAAATGTGAATAAGAGCAAGGTTTATTAGGTACAGTAGGGTTGAGGGTCAAGTCAATTGGGAGGTGAGTTTGAATGGAGAAAAACTGGAGGAAGTAAAGTGTTTTAAATATCTGGGAGTGGATCTGGCAGCGGATGGAACCATGGAAGCGGAAGTGGATCATAGGGTGGGGGAGGGGGCGAAAATTCTGGGAGCCTTGAAGAATGTGTGGAAGTCGAGAACATTATCTCGGAAAGCAAAAATGGGTATGTTTGAAGGAATAGTGGTTCCAACAATGTTGTATGGTTGCGAGGCGTGGACTATGGATAGAGTTGTGCGCAGGAGGATGGATGTGCTGGAAATGAGATGTTTGAGGACAATGTGTGGTGTGAGGTGGTTTGATCGAGTAAGTAACGTAAGGGTAAGAGAGATGTGTGGAAATAAAAAGAGCGTGGTTGAGAGAGCAGAAGAGGGTGTTTTGAAATGGTTTGGGCACATGGAGAGAATGAGTGAGGAAAGATTGACCAAGAGGATATATGTGTCGGAGGTGGAGGGAACGAGGAGAAGAGGGAGACCAAATTGGAGGTGGAAAGATGGAGTGAAAAAGATTTTGTGTGATCGGGGCCTGAACATGCAGGAGGGTGAAAGGAGGGCAAGGAATAGAGTGAATTGGAGCGATGTGGTATACCGGGGTTGACGTGCTGTCAGTGGATTGAATCAGGGCATGTGAAGCGTCTGGTGTAAACCATGGAAAGCTGTGTAGGTATGTATATTTGCGTGTGTGGACGTGTATGTATATATATGTGTATGGGGGTGGGTTGGGCCATTTCTTTCGTCTGTTTCCTTGCGCTACCTCGCAAACGCGGGAGACAGCGACAAAGTATAAAAAAAAAAAAAAATATATATATATATATACTTAGAAAAGCAAATGGATTTGTATGTAGCATTTATGGATCTGGAGAAGGCATATGATAGAGTTGATAGAGATGCTCTGTGGAAGGTATTAAGAATATATGGTCTGGGAGGCAAGTTGTTAGAAGCAGTGAAAAGTTTTTATCGAGGATGTAAGGCATGTGTACATGTAGGAAGAGAGGAAAGTGATTGGTTCTCAGTGAATGTAGGTTTGCGGCAGGGGTGTGTGATGTCTCCATGGCTGTTTAATTTGTTTATGGATGGGGTTGTTAGGGAGGTGAATGCAAGAGTTTTGGAAAGAGGGGCAAGTATGAAGTCTGTTGGGGATGAGAGAGCTTGGGAAGTGAGTCAGTTGTTGTTCGCTGATGATACAGCGCTGGTGGCTGATTCATGTGAGAAACTGCAGAAGCTGGTGACTGAGTTTGGTAAAGTGTGTGGAAGAAGAAAGTTAAGAGTAAATGTGAATAAGAGCAAGGTTTATTAGGTACAGTAGGGTTGAGGGTCAAGTCAATTGGGAGGTGAGTTTGAATGGAGAAAAACTGGAGGAAGTAAAGTGTTTTAAATATCTGGGAGTGGATCTGGCAGCGGATGGAACCATGGAAGCGGAAGTGGATCATAGGGTGGGGGAGGGGGCGAAAATTTTGGGAGCCTTGAAAAATGTGTGGAAGTCGAGAACATTATCTCGGAAAGCAAAAATGGGTATGTTTGAAGGAATAGTGGTTCCAACAATGTTGTATGGTTGCGAGGCGTGGGCTATGGATAGAGTTGTGCGCAGGAGGATGGATGTGCTGGAAATGAGATGTTTGAGGACAATGTGTGGTGTGAGGTGGTTTGATCGAGTGAGTAACGTAAGGGTAAGAGAGATGTGTGGAAATAAAAAGAGCATGGTTGAGAGAGCAGAAGAGGGTGTTTTGAAGTGGTTTGGGCACATGGAGAGAATGAGTGAGGAAAGATTGACCAAGAGGATATATGTGTCGGAGGTGGAGGGAACGAGGAGAAGAGGGAGACCAAATTGGAGGTGGAAAGATGGAGTGAAAAAGATTTTGTGTGATCGGGGCCTGAACATGCAGGAGGGTGAAAGGAGGGCAAGGAATAGAGTGAATTGGAGCGATGTGGTATACAGGGGTTGACGTGCTGTCAGTGGATTGAATCAGGGCATGTGAAGCGTCTAGGGTAAACCATGGAAAGCTGTGTAGGTATGTATATTTGCGTGTGTGGACGTGTATGTATATATATGTGTATGGGGGTGGGTTGGGCCATTTCTTTCGTCTGTTTCCTTGCGCTACCTCGCAAACGCGGGAGACAGCGACAAAGTATAAAAAAAAAAAAAAAAAAATAATATATATATATATAAATATATATATATATATTTATATATATATATATTTATATATATATATATAATATATAATATATATATATATAAATATATATATATATATATATATAAATATATATATAATACACCATATGGAAAAAGTGATTGCGTAATGCTCAAGACTTTCTATGTGGTAAATGAGGACATTAAAAGAACACACGTGAGACAAGACATGAAGAGGAGATATATTAGTGGAAATTACAAATACCAAAACAATTTCTAAAGCAACAGAGACTGGGAAATAGAGTTCTAAAGCTAAGAACCAGGACTTTAGGATGAAAGGTTCTGTGAAATCTTTAATGAAGGTGCACAAACATGGGTACCTCTATATTCAAATATAAATGGAATGGAGAGAAATACAAGAAAATATTTTTATAAAAAAAATGTCAAAAATCTTAGGAGATTCGGGATGAGCAGTGGCAAAATTATAGATAGCACTCAAGCCACCCAGCATCTGCAAGATATGAGAGATTAAGAAATGAGTGTTGCAGAATGAGAAAGGAAGAACTAAAACACTATGAACAGAATATTATGAACAAGCTAGGAAAGAATACAAAACTTTTCCATAAATTCATCATGAATAAGTTGTCAGTTAAAGAGCAGCTTATCAGGATAAGGGATTCAAAGGGAGGAACTGCTGAGGATGATACAAGGATATGTGAGGAGGAATAAGTTGTCAGTTAAAGAACAGCTTATCAGGATAAGGGATTCAAAGGGAGGAACTGCAAGGATATGTGAGGAACAGATTAACATGTTCATAAGTGCCTTCATAGTAGAGCACATTACCAAAACACTGATATGCCTTGATATGCACAAGGCTCATTGTCCTAAACTTTTTATCATCTGAGCCCAGGAAGTGTTCAGATGCACAAAATAAACCTACTGAAGCACTGTTCAAGCAGAGAGGAGTAGAAAGCCAAGAAACCAAAAAGCATGAACACCATACCTAACTACACAAAAGGAGACCAGGAACAGGCACTGAACTACGGACTGGTCTCACTGATAAGTGTGGTCTGAAAGGTTCTGGAAATCATAATCAGAAAGCAAATATATCACTTTCTACAGAGAAATTACTAAAGTGAGAGAGAGCACAGATTTCAAGAAAGATGGTCATGTGTAACAGATCTCTTAAATTTCTACTTGGGAGTGAGCTCAATCTTAGACAAAAAGGGAGATTGGGTAGACAATCTATATCTGGAATGCCAGAAAGCTTTAGACACTGTGCCACATGGGAGGCTGATTAAGGAAATGGATCACCAAGAATAAATAAGGGGAAACCCCTGCAATGGATAAAAGATTACATCAGTGGAGGGGAACAAAAGCCATATGTCAAAGGGACCTTCTACAAATGGGCTGGGATGAACAGTGGGATACCACAAGGTTGTGTTCTGGTATCATTAATCTTCTTGATTTATGTAAATGACTCACATGGAGGTATGGTTTCCTCACTGAATATGTTTGCAAATGATGTAAAAGTCTTGTTGGAAGGGAAAAGTGAAGAGATCTAACCTGAGTCTAAATTTGCTTTAATACATGGTTGATGAAATTGAGCCCATGCAAACGTAATGACGATGGAATAACACAAAAGATGGCCTTGGTGTGATTATTATCAAACAGGAAAAACACTGCAGGCTTCTGTTTGTGAGATGGACTTGGGAGTCATTCTTGCTCTAACCTGTCACCAGAGTTTCCACATTGCAAGAAGAGCCTAAGTTTGTGTGCTGGCATATAACAGAATCACTTTCTTGTACATGGC
The DNA here is from genome assembly GCF_036320965.1 of Panulirus ornatus. Lineage (NCBI taxonomy): Eukaryota > Metazoa > Arthropoda > Malacostraca > Decapoda > Palinuridae > Panulirus > Panulirus ornatus. Next base: position 15,715,240 of record NC_092281.1, read on the forward strand.
TAAGGAAATATTTAGCAAGCTATTTATATCCAACTTAAGGCCACAATTGGAACAAGCTACTCAAGTTTGGTCACCTCACCAAAAGAAGCACAAAAAGCTAAAGGAAAAGGTCCTGAGGTGGGCAACAAAAGGAGATAACAGAATTATGAAAGACAAGCTACAGAGAGAGGCTAGAAGTTTTGAATTTACCCACAATTGAAGAGAAACGAGTGATATATGACATACTCAAAACCTTTCAGTTTTTAAAACAAATCAATGATGTGGAGAGTGAAGGATATATGATGTGGAGAGTGGGGATATAGCAACCAAAAGTCATTACATAACATTAAGCAAGAAAATTGTTAAAATAGAGGAAGGGCAGTCCTTTTACACTACAATAGTAGTAGAAGAATGGAACAGAATAAGTGACAACATGGTTAAGGCAGACAGCATACAAAAAATTTAAGAAGTTGTATAATACTAGAGAATATTCACAAGATGCGGCCCCATATGTGTTAAACTCTCTCCATACAATACAGATATGAGAAAATATAAATCTCCTACATATCTGTTCATCAATTCCTACGACTGTGAGGCAGCATCAAGAACAGGTGAAGAAATAGCCTCATTTGTTTACATCCACCCTCTAGATGTCATGTGTAATGCACCGAAACCACAGCTCTCTATCCACAACCAGGCCCCACATACATTTCTATGGTTTCCCTTGACTATTTCATATGGCCTGGTTCAGTCCTGTGACAACATATTACCCTCTGGAAACCACTTTACTCTAATCCTCTCTATCTCAAGCATGCCTAACAGCCTCCTGTACATTCATAGCCCAAACCACGCAAAACCTTTTTCACTCCATTGTTCCACCTCCAACTCAGTTTTCTCACCTTCTCCTTGTGCCCTCTTCATCAACATCTCACTCATCCTCTCCATACATCCAAACCATGTTGGCACACTGCTGTCACCTTTCTCAACCATACTCCTCTTACCACCACAGCTTTCCCTTACTCTGTCATTTCGCACACAATCAAATCATCCTCACACCATATTTGTCGTCAAACACTTCATTTCTAACACAGACAGCCTCTTCAGTACATTCTCGTCTAAGGCACCCACCCTCTCAATCAAAACTCCCCAATACAATTTTCCAGGGATATTCAACAAACTTTTACCTCTGTAATTTGAGAATTCTCTTTTTTCCCCTTGCCTATGTACAATGGCAATATGCAAGCATTCTTCTAATCCTCTTGAAAAATTCAACTGAAATCCCATATACTTCTGCCATCTTGCCATGCTTGATCTTATGAGAGTTTCACATTCTCTCTCTTCACCAATCCAGAAGCCAGGACTCTCTCACTTTACATACCCCCCTGACTAAAACACCCAACATCTGCCACCCTATCATCAAACACTTTCAACAGCCCTTTAAAGTACTCCCTCCATCTACTTTTCACCTCAAATCTGCACATTTTGACTTCCCATTTGCACCCTTCACTGATGCTCCCATTAGTTCACTCATTTTTTCACAAAATTAACCTCCTTCCAAAACATCCTCATATTCCCCCTGAAGTATACTAATACTTACTCATCACAACTCTCACTTGCCCCCTTTTTCAACCTTTGCATCTTCTTGAACTCCAGCTCCTTTCTCTTGTACATCTCCCAATCACTTGCACTCCATCCTTGCAAGTAACACCCATACACCTCTCTCCTCTTTCACTAAGGACCTGACTCTGTCATCCCACCATTCCCGATTCTCAAATACCCACTTCCCACTTTCCATATGCCACAGAATTCTCTTGCACATACCAGCACTGATTTTCTAAAAGCCTCCCATTCTCACCCAGTCCCCTAACTTCATTAATCCTCACTTTCTGCCCTTCTACACTCATTATCTCTAGGTAACCCTTCACACAAGCCTTATTTCTAAGCTCACTCACTTCCACCACCTTTTCTGACCCATAATCTTCCTCTCTTTCAAAGCTTCCACAAATCTTTACCCTCACTTCCATCAAGTAATGATCAAACATCCCACCAGCTACCCTTCTCAGCACATTCACATCCAAGAGCCTCTCTTGTGTACGCCTGTTCATTAGTACATAACCCAATATTGCTTGCTTGCCATCTTTCCTATGAACCCACACAGGTTCTTTTTAAACCAGGTATTCACAATCACCACACAGGTTTTTTTTTAAACCAGGTATTCACAATCACCAGTCATTTTCCAGCAAACAATACCACAAGCTGTTAAACATTTTCATTCAGTTCAAGATGTCACTGTAGAAAGGCAAAGTATCAAAGGAGTGGAAAAGTCCAAACATCATACCTATCTATAAAAAGAGACCAAGAACAGCTGCTGAACTATGGACCAGTCTCATTAAAATATGTAGTCTGTAAGGTACCGGAAAAGTTAATCAGAAAACAAATAGATGTCTCTACAGAGGAGAAATTACCCAAGATGCAAAATGGTCTAAGGGAAAGGATATCATCTTAGATTTCTATGAGAGAGTAAGCTCTCTCTTCTACCTGCCAAAAAGCATCTGACACAGCACAGTATGGGAGGCTGATTAAAATCTAAAAATAATTTTCCCTATATAAACTGTGTATAACAGCATGAAATACAATACATCCAAATCTGTTTGTCATAACAAGTATTCTGAAAGCCATTCAGTAACACTATTTCTACCTACTGTACTAAAACATTGATTAACCTTGGCATGCGGAATCCCCGTAGTAGTGTTGAATGCTGGCAAAAGTCGCGTGGCCAGATCTCGTGCCATTGTAAGGAGCTCACCTCTATACCACCCTAATGCCCCATACAGCTGGAAGAGAAGGTATCACAGTCTGTTAACATTTATACTGTGAAGTGTTCAAACTGCACTTCCTTTATGAGACCTATGTACAGACAAACAAATTAATGTTAGTTTGGTCACTTACACAAGTTTACAATGCAAGAAATATTCACCAAAAAGTAACATAATGACACATATATATGAAATTTATTTCAAGAGAATTTCTATCAGAATCTATATAAATGGTGTTTAACAAAATGCTGGGAAATCCAAAAAATCTAACTTCCTGTCATTTAAATTCTTCTAAATTCAGACATTTTCAAATTCTCATTTTTCAACTACATTCATTAGATAAGTACCAATTAAATTGAAATAAAATGGAGTTTTCAAAACTGAAAACCTGTTTATTTCTGGACAGTATCCTGCAACTCTCTACTTTCTCATGTCTTTCCCAATAACTAGGACATGGCATATATTAAAAGACAGGTTTCTCACTTCCTCCAAAATTTGTAATACTTTTGCTTGTGTCTTCTTTTTTCCATTCATGATCTTCTCTATATTTCAATTAAGACCAAGTCTTCATGTGGACTTTGGTCTGTCTCTGGAGCCTTAAAAATAAACCTGAAAGAATCTCTAGGGGTATGGAGCCTCCAACCCCACCCCTCATTCTAGTGAGCCTCTCCCCAACCTCATTCTAGTGAAGTTTATGCTTCTCTCTGTACACAAACCATCTAAACAGCAGTTGTAGCATTAGCTCATTCTGGGATATTCCTTAAATCAGCAGCCACCACCCAGCAATGACATCATCAACCCACCAGCTACCAAGCTGCATAAGCCAAAAACTTCATATTTCCAAAGACATGGATGCCATCTCAATGATAACCAATGTCAGTGAACCTAAAAGTTTTTCAAAAGTGAGGAGAAAGAGAGGTGGATAGCAATACTGGAAAATTTCTCATGGGACACAAACAGAGAAACGAAGCCTTTCACTTTTCAAAAGTTTTTCTCTCCAGAGCCATCTTTCCCACAAGCTAATAAAACCATAATGACATGGAGGTCGAGAGTAAAGAACTTTTCAACAGGAAAAACATGACCAACTATATACCCAAGGCTTATCTTACAGTGCTGAACGGATCCTTCATTCTCTTTTTACCTCTGCATGGATCTTTTTCTTATTTCTAAATCTCAACAAAGAGATGGAATGTTCAGCCAATCCCACTGATGAAGGGATGATGATGAATGTCTGAGATGAGAAGCGATACATAACTGGGAATGAAGTTAACATATATAAATTGATAGAAAGATAGGTAGATACACATATAAACAGACTGACAGACAAAAAGATACATATCTATCACTCAAAGAAGTGTTTACTCCTAATTGATGTTGCCACAAAAATCAAAAAACTAATAGTATATATTCTTCTAGATATCGCTATATCAAACACTTTTGTTGCATGAGGGGAAACTCTTCCTCTGGCATAACATCACTGCTTCCTTACCTGTGCCCTTATCATAAAATCAATGTACTCGCTTCCATTTCCTGAAATTTCAAAACTCAGTTCAGCTAAAAAAATACTCCACTTTCTAAAGCATCTTAAATTTCAGCAGATTTAGTAAGCACTGCTAAAATGTTAAAGATACACCCTGCAAGCTTTTGAATAAGTATACAATATCATTGCCTTCAATGAATTTGT